>NC_060187.1:65249702-65407202 GCF_021184085.1 Oncorhynchus gorbuscha | reverse complement strand
GACAGGAAACAGTATTCTCAACACTCAGACTACCCAGGCCTAAAAACATACACACAGTCACATACTCTCAGTCTCACACATGGTTACACGCTCAAACATCTCAACCAGAGGTGAAGACAGCAGGGTTGACAACGTTAACCAGGCAACTCTAACACACACAGAGAAAGGGTGCCTGTGGCACAAAGCGGAGGGTGATGATTTGAGTCCAGTTCTAATACCCGAACAGAGTCAGAGAGGGAAGGTAGATGGGGAACAAAAACAGCCTGGGAGGAAAGGCCAGATTTCAGCTAATGGCTTTGGAGAGAGGTCGAGCCAAGTTACACACACAAGTTACACGGAGCCCTGTTTGAATGGGCACACCGACCATGTGTCAGGTGGTGTGGTAATGGGGCGTGACGTATGGAGCCCAGAGCAGAGTAGGCCCAGCACAGGTGACTGAGCCAGGGGTGTGTGCCAGGATTCCCCACTACACACATATCAAGCACTCTGTATGTCTGTGTCCTGCTCTCACTCTCTCTGTCTGTCGTGAAGGGATTTCACAGACCACCTCGCCCTCTTTTCATTTTCACTGTCTGTCTTTCCTTGTCTCAAACCTGCCAACCATGAAGAGTTTTCAGTGGTGTAAAATACTTAAGTAAAAATACAATGTACATTCCAAAGTAAAATGGTGTACTTTCTACTCCATACCTTTTCCCTGACACCCAAAAGTACTTATTATATTTTTAATGCTTAGCAGGACTAGAAAACTGTCCAAATCACACACATATCAACCCAAACATCCCTGGTCATCTCTACTGCCTCTGGTCTGGCGGACTCACTAAATACAAATGCTTTGTTTGTCAATTATGTCTGTGTGTTGGAGTGTGCCCCTGGCTATCAGTCAAAAAATAGAAAAATAGTGTCTGGTTTGCGTAATATAACCAATGATTTATACTTTTACTTTTGATACTCAAGTATATTTTTGCAATTAAATACATTTTATATTTAGTATATTTAAGTATATTTAGAAACAAAAATACTTTTACTCAAGTAGTATTTTATTGGGTGACTTTCACTTTTACTAGAGTCATTTTCTATTAAAGCATCTTTACTTTTACTCAAGTATGACAATTGGGTACTTTTTCCACCACTGAGAATTTTACCACATCAGTGAGGTGACGCGACACCCACACTGCTCAAACCTTAGGCAAATGCACCTTTTTTAGCCTAATAAGGATGTTGGCAGAAGAGTGGCTCACTAGGAATGGTAGGCTATAGACTGTTATGGGTACTTGGTCATTGGTTGTGCTTCAGTAGCTAACTAGAGATACGTTTAAAATGTACAATATGAGGCTCTCCTTAAGATTTTCTGACAAGGTGGTGCTGATGTAGGCCTGATGTTAGATAGGGGGAGGCTCAGTCAAGTTTGCTCTCAGGAAGTTGGAGCATTTAGCATTTTTGAAAAACCTGCAACTGCCATTTCCTGAAACCTAGAGTTTTAAATGATATCAAACAATGTAGCCAACACATTTGACCAAGACGAATACATTTGACCAAGACAAATATGATTAGTCATGTTCTGAAATGTTCAGGGGTTCAGGGGGTATTTCTCTGACATGTCAATACCATTATTGAAAAAAAGTTAGATTTTGTAACCGAATGTCATATCTCAAAATCCATATCCATCTTACCTCAATATTTTTATGTCCTGCGGATTCGAGACGAAAGATGTTGAACGGGAAAAAGTGAGCCTGTCAGATAGCCAGTAGCCTTAATTCTTGCACAGAATCCAGACTAGATAATGCAATAACATTTTCCTGAATTTCACCACTTTCTTTCCATTGATTTAATCACCCTAATTCTGGCCATCCTACAAGGGTAAAAACTACAATAACCTTTGAATGGATTGTGATAGAGAGGTGAGGTTTGGACCATTGGTTTTCTTATACGATTATTAACACAATTATTTACACAAGTTATTTTACCCATTGGTCAAAAGATGCGTTATTGATTGGACACCCTACTAAATTAAATTGAGGTGGTCTCATTTACACTTTCACATTTTTTCTAGGTTACATTTATTATTATTCTAATTAATTGGGGTCTTTATGTGGACAGTCTAGTGAAAATTTAAACTGTCTTCTTCATTTTGTTTGGGGAGAAAATAAAACATCCGAATAATTCAATTACTGGATGCAATGTAGTACTCTAGCTTACTGTAGTAGTCTAGCTTACTGTAGTACTCTAGCTTACTGTAGTACTCTAGCTTACTGTAGTACTCTAGCTAACTGTAGTACTCTTGCTTACTGTAGTACTCTAGCTAACTGTAGTAGTCTAGCTTACTGTAGTAGTCTAGCTTACTGTAGTACTCTAGCTTACTGTAGTACTCTAGCTTACTGTAGTAATCTAGCTTACTGTAGTAGTCTAGTTTACTGTAGTACTTTAGCTTACTGTAGTACTCTAGCTAACTGTAGTAGTCTAGCTTACTGTAGTAGTCTAGTTTACTGTAGTACTCTAGCTTACTGTAGTAGTCTAGCTTACTGTAGTACTCTAGCTTACTGTAGTAGTCTTGCTTACTGTAGTACTCTAGCTAACTGTAGTAGTCTAGTTTACTGTAGTACTCTAGCTTACTGTAGTAGTCTTGCTTACTGTAGTACTCTAGCTAACTGTAGTAGTCTAGCTTACTGTAGTAGTCTAGTTTACTGTAGTACTCTATCTTACTGTAGTAGTCTTGCTTACTGTAGTACTCTAGCTTACTGTAGTAGTCTAGCTTACTGTAGTAGTCTAGTTTACTGTAGTAGTCTAGCTTACTATAGTACTCTAGCTAACTGTAGTACTCTAGCTTACTGTAGTAGTCTTGCTTACTGTAGTACTCTAGCTTACTGTAGTAGTCTAGCTTACTGTAGTAGTCTAGCTTACTGTAGTACTCTAGCTTACTGTAGTAGTTTAGCTTTCTGTAGTACTCTAGCTTACTGTAGGCTATTTGGAATATGAAACAACTGAACTAGGTCTATACGAGCCAGTTCCAGATCTCCATCCCTGACCTCATCCATCAAGTTCGGTCTGACTACTAGACTACCATTCATTCAACATGCCTTGTTGCCGTCGGTGACCTGACTATAATCACATCATTAGCAGCCTACTGTTGACATACAGAGATATCAAGAAGACAGATGAAGAATTGATTCATTAACACAGGCCTACTAATATTTAACAGTCTAACATAACTTCCCGTCAAGGAAGGTTTTAGCGCAATTAGGGGCGTTTTTTTTTTGATCTCTGTTTGATGTCAAGTTACACCCATTGATGGTCGCCGTTGGTCCGTGGACGTTAATGTTTCGCATTGGGGACGACAGTTGTTGACAACTGTAGTATTGTAGCGAACTCTAACCCTTTTCCTAACCTCATTCTCCTAACATGCCATGCTAATTTAGCTAACCTGCCACGTTAATTCTCCCAACATGCCACGCTAGTTATCCTAACCTGTTATGAAACAAATCACCTGTGTTGAAAAACCATCAATCTCATAAAACCGGAACTGACCAATGGCAGGTATCAATTGACTGACCAATCACAGGCACCAATGAGCGTTTCCTGATATTCAGGAGCACCCACATCAAGAAACACCCCAAATTGCAGTCTGCAATTACACCATATTGGTATTTTAGGAGTGTTTTTCGTACCAGCGTACTTTGACCTCAAAATGCGTGCAGGTTGGCAGGTCGTTTGTTTCCCTCTTGTCCATCTCTCTCGTTGTATTCTTCTCTGTCCCCGGCTCTTCCTGCTGACACGGGGCCCAGGGGGGTAGTGTGTTCTGTTGCACCAACTCCAACTCCAACCACGTCAGACAAGAATCCTCAACATGAGCGGAGAGACGGTGGCTGAGTGGAGGAAAAAAGGAAGAAACAGATTACGAGGGGAGAGAGCGTCAAAGGAAGAAACAGATTACGAGGGGAGAGAGCGTCAAAGGAAGAAACAGATTACGAGGGGAGAGAGCGTCAAAGGAAGAAACAGATTACGAGGGAGAGAGCGTCAAAGGAAGAAACAGATTACGAGGGAGAGAGCGTCAAAGGAAGAAACAGATTACGAGGGGAGAGAGCGTCAAAGGAAGAAACAGATTACGAGGGAGAGAGAGCGTCAAAGGAAGAATCAGATTACGAGGGGAGAGAGCGTCAAAGGAAGAAACAGATTACGAGGGGAGAGAGCGTCAAAGGAAGAAACAGATTACGAGGGGAGAGAGCGTCAAAGGAAGAAACAGATTACGAGGGGAGAGAGCGTCAAAGGAAGAAACAGATTACGAGGGGAGAGAGCGTCAAAGGAAGAATCAGATTACGAGGGGAGAGAGCGTCAAAGGAAGAAACAGATTACGAGGGGAGAGAGCGTCAAAGGAAGAAACAGATTACGAGGGGAGAGAGCGTCAAAGGAAGAAACAGATTACGAGGAGAGAGAGCGTCAAAGGAAGAAACAGATTACGAGGGGAGAGAGCGTCAAAGGAAGAAACAGATTACGAGGGAGAGAGCGTCAAAGGAAGAACAGATTACGAGGGGAGAGAGCGTCAAAGGAAGAATCAGATTACGAGGGGAGAGAGCGTCAAAGGAAGAAACAGATTACGAGGGGAGAGAGCGTCAAAGGAAGAAACAGATTACGAGGGAGAGAGCGTCAAAGGAAGAAACAGATTACGAGGGGAGAGAGCGTCAAAGGAAGAAACAGATTAGCGTCAAAGGAAGAAACAGGAGGGAGAGCGTCAAAGGAAGAAACAGACTACGAGGGGAGAGAGCGTCAAAGGAAGAAACAGACTACGAGGGGAGAGAGCGTCAAAGGAAGAAACAGACTACGAGGGGAGAGAGCGTCAAAGGAAGAAACAGACTACGAGGGGAGAGAGCGTCAAAGGAAGAAACAGACTACGAGGGGAGAGAGCGTCAAAGGAAGAAACAGACTACGAGGGGGAGAGAGCGTCAAAGGAAGAAACAGACTACGAGGGGAGAGAGCGTCAAAGGAAGAAACAGACTACGAGGGAAACAGAGAGAGCGTCAAAGGAAGAAACAGACTACGAGGGAGAGAGCGTCAAAGGAAGAAACAGACTACGAGGGGAGAGAGCGTCAAAGGAAGAAACAGATTACGAGGGGAGAGAGCGTCAAAGGAAGAAACAGATTACGAGGGGAGAGAGCGTCAAAGGAAGAAACAGATTACGAGGGGAGAGAGCGTCAAAGGAAGAAACAGACTACGAGGGGAGAGAGCGTCAAAGGAAGAAACAGACTACGAGGGGAGAGAAGGTCAAAGGAAGAAACAGACTACGAGGGGAGAGAGCGTCAAAGGAAGAAACAGACTACGAGGGGAGAGAGCGTCAAAGGAAGAAACAGATTACGAGGGGAGAGAGCGTCAAAGGAAGAAACAGACTACGAGGGGAGAGAGCGTCAAAGGAAGAAACAGACTACGAGGGGAGAGAAGGTCAAAGGAAGAAACAGACTACGAGGGGAGAGAGCGTCAAAGGAAGAAACAGACTACGAGGGGAGAGAAGCAGTCGAGGGAAAGGAAGAAACAGACTACGAGGGGAGAGAGCGTCAAAGGAAGAAACAGACTACGAGGGGAGAGAGCGTCAAAGGAAGAAACAGACTACGAGGGGAGAGAGCGTCAAAGGAAGAAACAGACTACAAAGGAAGAAACAGATTACGAGGGAGAGAGCGTCAAAGGAAGAAACAGATTACGAGGGAGAGAGCGTCAAAGGAAGAAACAGATTACGAGGGGAGAGAGCGTCAAAGGAAGAAACAGATTACGAGGGAGAGAGCGTCAAAGGAAGAAACAGATTACGAGGGGAGAGAGCGTCAAAGGAAGAAACAGATTACGAGGGGAGAGGAAGCGTCAAAGGAAGAAACAGATTACGAGGGGAGAGAGCGTCAAAGGAAGAAACAGATTACGAGGGAGAGAGCGTCAAAGGAAGAAACAGATTACGAGGGGAGAGAGCGTCAAAGGAAGAAACAGATTACGAGGGGAGAGAGCGTCAAAGGAAGAAACAGATTACGAGGGGAGAGAGCGTCAAAGGAAGAAACAGATTACGAGGGGAGAGAGCGTCAAAGGAAGAAACAGATTACGAGGGAGAGAGCGTCAAAGGAAGAAACAGATTACGAGGGAGAGAGCGTCAAAGGAAGAAACAGATTACGAGGGGAGAGAGCGTCAAAGGAAGAAACAGATTACGAGGGGAGAGAGCGTCAAAGGAAGAAACAGACTACGAGGGGAGAGAGCGTCAAAGGAAGAAACAGACTACGAGGGGAGAGAGCGTCAAAGGAAGAAACAGACTACGAGGGGAGAGAGCGTCAAAGGAAGAAACAGACTACGAGGGAGAGAGAGCGTCAAAGGAAGAAACAGACTACGTCAAAGGAAGAAACAGACTAGAGGGGAAGCGTCAAAGGAAGAAACAGACTACGAGGGGAGAGAGCGTCAAAGGAAGAAACAGACTACGAGGGGAGAGAGCGTCAAAGGAAGAAACAGACTACGAGGGAGAGAGCGTCAAAGGAAGAAACAGATTACGAGGGAGAGAGCGTCAAAGGAAGAAACAGATTACGAGGGAGAGAGCGTCAAAGGAAGAAACAGATTACGAGGAGCGTCAAAGGAAGAAACAGATTACGAGGGGGGCGTCAAAGAAGAAACAGATTACGAGGAGAGAGCGTCAAAGAAGAAACAGATTACGAGGGGAGAGAGCGTCAAAGGAAGAAACAGATTACGAGGGAGAGAGCGTCAAAGGAAGAAACAGATTACGAGGGGAGAGAGCGTCAAAGGAAGAAACAGATTACGAGGGGAGAGAGCGTCAAAGGAAGAAACAGATTACGAGGAGAGAGAAGCAGATTCAAAGGAAGAAATCAGATTACGAGGGAGAGAGCGTCAAAGGAAGAAACAGATTACGAGGGAGAGAGCGTCAAAGGAAGAAACAGATTACGAGGGGAGAGAGCGTCAAAGGAAGAAACAGATTACGAGGGGAGAGAGCGTCAAAGGAAGAAACAGATTACGAGGGGAGAGAGCGTCAAAGGAAGAAACAGATTACGAGGGGAGAGAGCGTCAAAGGAAGAAACAGATTACGAGGGGAGAGAGCGTCAAAGGAAGAAACAGACTACGAGGGGAGAGAGCGTCAAAGGAAGAAACAGACTACGAGGGGAGAGAGCGTCAAAGGAAGAAACAGACTACGAGGGAGAGAGCGTCAAAGGAAGAAACAGACTACGAGGGGAGAGAGCGTCAAAGGAAGAAACAGACTACGAGGGGAGAGAGCGTCAAAGGAAGAAACAGACTACGAGGGGAGAGAGCGTCAAAGGAAGAAACAGACTACGAGGGGAGAGAGCGTCAAAGGAAGAAACAGACTACGAGGGGAGAGAGCGTCAAAGGAAGAAACAGACTACGAGGGGAGAGAGCGTCAAAGGAAGAAACAGATTACGAGGGGAGAGAGCGTCAAAGGAAGAAACAGATTACGTCAAAGGAAGGAGAGAGCGTCAAAGGAAGAAACAGATTACGAGGGGAGAGAGCGTCAAAGGAAGAAACAGATTACGAGGGGCGAGAGCGTCAAAGGAAGAATCAGATTACGAGGGGAGAGAGCGTCAAAGGAAGAAACAGATTACGAGGGGAGAGAGCGTCAAAGGAAGAAACAGACTACGAGGGGAGAGAGCGTCAAAGGAAGAAACAGACTACGAGGGGAGAGAGCGTCAAAGGAAGAAACAGACTACGAGGGGAGAGAGCGTCAAAGGAAGAAACAGACTACGAGGGGAGAGAGCGTCAAAGGAAGAAACAGATTACGAGGGGAGAGAGCGTCAAAGGAAGAAACAGATTACGAGGGGAGAGAGCGTCAAAGGAAGAAACAGATTACGAGGGAGAGAGCGTCAAAGGAAGAAACAGACTACGAGGGGAGAGAGCGTCAAAGGAAGAAACAGACTACGAGGGGAGAGAGCGTCAAAGGAAGAAACAGACTACGAGGGGAGAGAGCGTCAAAGGAAGAAACAGACTACGAGGGAGAGAGCGTCAAAGGAAGAAACAGACTACGAGGGGAGAGAGCGTCAAAGGAAGAAACAGATTACGAGGGGAGAGAGCGTCAAAGGAAGAAACAGATTACGAGGGGAGAGAGCGTCAAAGGAAGAAACAGATTACGAGGGGAGAGAGCGTCAAAGGAAGAATCAGATTACGAGGGGAGAGAGCGTCAAAGGAAGAAACAGATTACGAGGGGAGAGAGCGTCAAAGGAAGAAACAGATTACGAGGGGAGAGAAGCGTCAAAGGAAGAAACAGATTACGAGGGGAGAGAGCGTCAAAGGAAGAAACAGATTACGGGGAGAGAGCGTCAAAGGAAGAAACAGATTACGAGGAGAGAGCGTCAAAGGAAGAAACAGATTACGAGGGGAGAGAGCGTCAAAGGAAGAATCAGATTACGAGGGGAGAGTCAAAGGAAGCGTCGAGGGAAAGGAAGAATCAGATTACGAGGGGAGAGAGCGTCAAAGGAAGAAACAGATTACGAGGGGAGAGAGCGTCAAAGGAAGAAACAGACTACGAGGGAGAGAGCGTCAAAGGAAGAAACAGACTACGAGGGGAGAGAGCGTCAAAGGAAGAAACAGACTACGAGGGGAGAGAGCGTCAAAGGAAGAAACAGACTACGAGGGGAGAGAGCGTCAAAGGAAGAAACAGACTACGAGGGGAGAGAGCGTCAAAGGAAGAAACAGATTACGAGGGGAGAGAGCGTCAAAGGAAGAAACAGATTACGAGGGGAGAGAGCGTCAAAGGAAGAAACAGACTACGAGGGGAGAGAGCGTCAAAGGAAGAAACAGACTACGAGGGGAGAGAAGGTCAAAGGAAGAAACAGACTACGAGGGGAGAGAGCGTCAAAGGAAGAAACAGACTACGAGGGGAGAGAGCGTCAAAGGAAGAAACAGATTACGTCAAAGGGAGAGGGGAGCGTCAAAGGAAGAAACAGATTACGAGGGAGAGAGCGTCAAAGGAAGAAACAGACTACGAGGGGAGAGAGCGTCAAAGGAAGAAACAGACTACGAGGGGAGAAGGTCAAAGGAAGAAACAGACTACGAGGGGAGAGAGCGTCAAAGGAAGAAACAGACTACGAGGGAGAGAGCGTCAAAGGAAGAAACAGACTACGAGGAAGGGAGAGAGCGTCAAAGGAAGAAACAGACTACGAGGGAGAGAGCGTCAAAGGAAGAAACAGACTACGAGGGAGAGAGCGTCAAAGGAAGAAACAGATTACGAGAGCGTCAAAGGGAGAGAGCGTCAAAGGAAGAAACAGATTACGAGGGGAGAGAGCGTCAAAGGAAGAAACAGATTACGAGGGGAGAGAGGTCAAAGGAAGAAACAGAGCGCGTCAAAGGAAGAAACAGATTACGAGGGGAGAGAGCGTCAAAGGAAGAAACAGATTACGAGGGGAGAGAGCGTCAAAGGAAGAAACAGATTACGAGGGGAGAGAGCGTCAAAGGAAGAAACAGATTACGAGGGAGAGCGTCAAAGGAAGAAACAGATTACGAGGGGAGAGAGCGTCAAAGGAAGAAACAGATTACGAGGGAGAGAGCGTCAAAGGAAGAAACAGATTACGAGGGGAGAGAGCGTCAAAGGAAGAAACAGATTACGAGGGGAGAGAGCGTCAAAGGAAGAAACAGATTACGAGGGGAGAGAGCGTCAAAGGAAGAAACAGATTACGAGGGGAGAGAGCGTCAAAGGAAGAAACAGATTACGAGGGGAGAGAGCGTCAAAGGAAGAAACAGAGGAAGCGTCAAAGGAAGAAACAGATTACGAGGGGAGAGAGCGTCAAAGGAAGAAACAGATTACGAGGGGAGAGAGCGTCAAAGGAAGAATCAGATTACGAGGGGAGAGAGCGTCAAAGGAAGAATCAGATTACGAGGGAGAGAGCGTCAAAGGAAGAATCAGATTACGAGGGGAGAGACGAGGGGAGAGAGCGTCAAAGGAAGAAACAGATTACGAGGGGAGAGAGCGTCAAAGGAAGAAACAGATTACGAGGGGAGAGAGCGTCAAAGGAAGAAACAGATTACGAGGGGAGAGAGCGTCAAAGGAAGAAACAGATTACGAGGGGAGAGAGCGTCAAAGGAAGAATCAGATTACGAGGGGAGAGAGCGTCAAAGGAAGAATCAGATTACGAGGGGAGAGAGCGTCAAAGGAAGAATCAGATTACGAGGGGAGAGAGCGTCAAAGGAAGAAACAGATTACGAGGGGAGAGAGCGTCAAAGGAAGAAACAGATTACGAGGGGAGAGAGCGTCAAAGGAAGAAACAGATTACGAGGGGAGAGAGCGTCAAAGGAAGAAACAGATTACGAGGGGAGAGAGCGTCAAAGGAAGAAACAGATTACGAGGGCAGAGAGCGTCAAAGGAAGAAACAGATTACGAGGGGAGAGAGCGTCAAAGGAAGAAACAGAATACGAGGGGAGAGAGCGTCAAAGGAAGAAACAGATTACGAGGGGAGAGAGCGTCAAAGGAAGAAACAGATTACGAGGGGAGAGAGCGTCAAAGGAAGAAACAGATTACGAGGGGAGAGAGCGTCAAAGGAAGAAACAGATTACGAGGGGAGAGAGCGTCAAAGGAAGAATCAGATTACGAGGGGAGAGAGCGTCAAAGGAAGAAACAGATTACGAGGGGAGAGAGCGTCAAAGGAAGAAACAGATTACGAGAGCGTCAAAGGGGAGAGAGCGTCAAAGGAAGAAACAGATTACGAGGGGAGAGAGCGTCAAAGGAAGAAACAGATTACGAGGGGAGAGAGCGTCAAAGGAAGAAACAGATTACGAGGGGAGAGAGCATCAAAGAAAGAAAAATTAAGGAGTGGGAGAAGAGGCAGAGAAACCAAAAGGACCGGCACTTTCTCTGCGCTCCGTCAGACGCTCTGACAGCGTGACGAGCCCTCTCCCTCCATCACTCTCCTTTTCAAAAACGGGGGCAGGCTTGCTTTTAACCCCTTGACCCCACGAGCAAATAGTGACCAGACAGTCTAAGTGTTACCACACCATTAGCGCCCAGCGTAGAACAATAATAACAACAAAGGAACAGGACACAAATCCCCCTCGTATCTCCTTCCCCCCTCTCCTTCCTTCTCACACTCGCTCCTTCCCTCGGGGCCTGAGTTAAGCGGAAGACATTTCGCTTTGACCTTAGGTGACCTCGGCCACCCACCCCTGGGAGAAGACGGGTCAAGAAGGGTCGGCAGGGTAATGCACATCACACACTGAGAGCAAGAGAGGGAAAGTGTGTTGAGGGTGTTTGAGGTGCAAAGAATGTGTGCGCTCCACTGAGAGAATCATTGTGTGTGTGAGCATGTGTGAGACTGTGAAAGAGACTGTAAAAGAGAGAATGTTTGTGCATGTGTGTGAGAGAGTGTGTGCAAGAGTATTAAACGGTGTAGTGTTTTAGTGTTAGGGTGTGTGTGTGGGGGCACATACTGACACTTGCAGAGACCCATTAGGGATCTCGGGTGAAGATCAGCAGGGTGCTAAATGGCCACCTTTGACCTTTTGGGGTCAAGACTTAGGTCACATCCCTGTGTAGGGTCTGTTAGAGCAATCCATTCAAAGCCTCTCTGCTGTACGCTAAAATTCTCTCCACGAAGCAGGACCATCAGATAAGACTCACTTTACATACACTACCAGTCAAAGGTTTTAGAACACCTACTCATATATTGTAGAATAATAGTGAAGACATCAAAACTATAAATTAAAACATATGGAATCATGTGGTAACCAAAAAAGTGGTAAACAAATCCAAATATATTTGAGAGATTCTTCAAAGTAGCCACCCTTTGCCTCAATGACAGCTTTGCACACTCTTGGCATTCTTTCAACCAGCTTCATGAAATGCATTTCAATTAACATGTGTGCCTGTTAATGCCTTAATGCCTTTGAGCCAATCAGTTGTGTTGTGACATGGTAGGGTTGGTATACAGAAGATGGTATTTTACCAAGTCCATATTATGGCAAAAACAGCTCAAATAAGCAAAGACAAACAACAGTTTCTGCAAAGAAACCACTGCTAAAGGACACCAATAAGAAGAAGAGATTTGCTTGGGCCAAGAAACATGAGCAATGGACATTACACCGGTGGAAATTTGTCCTTTGGTCTGGAGTCCAAATTGGAGATTTTTGGTTTCAACCGCTGTGTCTTTGTGATGCACGGTGTGTGTGAACGGATGATGTGTGGTTCCCAACGTAAAGCATGGAGGGGAGGTGTTATGGTGTGGGGATGATTTGCTGGTGACACTGTCGGTGATTTATTCAGAATTCAAGGCACACTTAACCAGCATGGCTACCACAGCACTCTGCAGCGATACGCCATCCCATCTGGTTTGCGCTTAGTGGGACTATCATTTGATTTCAACAGTACAATGACCCAACACACTTCCAGGCTGTGTAAAGGTTATTTTTCCAAGAAGGAGAGTGATTGAGTGCTGCATCAGATGACCTAGCCTCCACAATCCCCCGACCTCAAACAAACTGAGATGGTTTGGGATGAGTCGGAACGCAGAGTGAAGGAAAAGCAGCCAACAAGTGCTCAGCATATGTGGGAACTCCTTCAAGACTGTTGGAAAAGCATTCCAGGTGATGCTGGTTGAGAGAATGCCAAGAGCGTGCAAAGCTGTCAAGGCAAAGGGTGGCTATTTGAGGAATCTCAAATATAAAATATATTTTGATTTGTTTAACACTTTTTTGGTTGCAACTACTATCATATCAGCGTTGGGGGGGCGGGGGGGTCCTTGAGAGCTGCCCAGTTGACTGGTTTAGATTTCTACCTGGCACACAGGCTTAACAATCCACCAGGTTTCCCAGGTCTATATCGTATGATGATTATGAGGTAAGGTTGAAAACTAGCAGACACCGCAGCTCTCTAGGATCAAAGCTAGGTGCATGCCATCTCTTTGACATGTTTGCATGCGTGTGTGTGTGTGTGGGGGGGGGGGTTACTGTCAGTTTGTACTTGTGTATTAATGGAATACTTTGCTCTTACCTAGAAATTCACTATTTAGTGATTTAAATCAGACTACCAAACCTGTAACAAGGGAAAGAAGAGAGAGAGAGACAGAGAAAGCGAGAACAAAGAAGGTAGTGTGGTGGTGGACAGGGGTACTGGGTTGCCATCTGAGACAAATAAAGATTGAAATAACAATAAAAATCAGAAGGCGCTGCCTCCCCCACAAACCCAGGACAGACCAAGCTGAGTGGAGGGATGGCGTTTCTAAACAGAGCATCCTGCGGTGGCACACACACACACACACACACACACACACACACACACACACACACACACACACACACAGTCAAAGAATCAAAGACACATGGGCATTGGTCTGTTGGTCTGTGCCAAACTCACACACTCCAAAACACAGAGGCTAACTGGGCAGCTCCAGCTCCCCATTACCCAGGGTAAAACACACGGACAAGACGTCAGAGGAAGGGAGTGAGTGTGAGAGAGAGATCTGTAGAGAGAAAGCTAAAAACGTGTGGGAGATGGAGAGATAAAGGTGACAAGAGAGAGAGAGGAGGAGAAGGAGAGAGTGGGACTCAAAGAGACAGATGAAGATGGAGTTTATCGCTATATAGTAGATTGAGAGACAGAGGGAGAGAGAAACAAAAACATGTGGTATGTGTGTGTACACGACACTATGCACTTCAACAAGACACAGTACGGGCCAAATCCGGTCATTCTGGACAAAATCATTCAATGAGTCAAAAGTCCCGTTAAAAAGGTTTGACTGCCAAACACGACCATGGTGGGGTCAGGTAGGGGTAAGGTGGGGTAGAGTGGTGTGTGTTTGTGTGTGTGGTTAGGGGCCTGGGTTTCACAGCAGAAGGCTGCTGATAGACTGGTGGAGAGCAGCGCCAGGTTTCTGTGTGTGGGAGACAAAAAGCGTGGCATAAACACACGAGTCATCGCTGGTTCACGGTGTGTGTGTGTTTAATCTGCTGCGTTGTGATGACTGCCATGGTTACGTACGCATCACACAACTAATCTTTCAAATCAAATAAAATCAAATCAAATCAAATCAAATTGTATTTGTCACATACACATGGTTAGCAGATGTTAAATGCGAGTGTAGCGAAATGCTTGTGCTTCTAGTTCCGACAATGCAGTGATAACCAACAAGTAATCTAACTAACAATTCCAAAACTACTGTCTTATACATAGTGTAAGGGGATAAGGAACATGTACATAAGGATATATGAATGAGTGATGGTACAGAGCAGCATACAGTAGATGGTATCGAGTACAGTATATACATATGAGATGAGTGTGTAGACAAAGTAAACAAAGTGGCATAGTTAAAGTGGCTAGTGATACATGTGTTACATAAGGATGCAGTCGATGATGTAGAGTACAGTATATACATATGTATATGAGATGAATAATGTAGGGTAAGTAACATTATATAAGGTAGCATTGTTTAAAGTGGCTAGTGATATATTTACATCATTTCCCATCAATTCCCATTATTAAAATGGCTGGAGTTGGGTCAGTGTCAATGACAGTGTGTTGGCAGCAGCCACTCAATGTTAGTGGTGGCTGTTTAACAGTCTGATGGCCTTGAGATAGAAGCTGTTTTTCAGTCTCTCGGTCCCAACTTTGATGCACCTGTACTGACCTCGCCTTCTGGATGATAGCGGGGTGAACAGGCAGCGGTTCGGGTGGTTGATGTCCTTGATGATCTTTATGGCCTTCCTGTAACAACGGGTGGTGTAGGTGTCCTGGAGGGCAGGTAGTTTTCCCCCGGTGATGCGTTGTGCAGTCCTCACTACCCTCTGGAGACTGTCATGACTTACAGCCATCTTAATGGTGAGGGCAACATTTGCTTCAAAATGTGGTTCTATAATCTCCAACTCCTCTACTAACCTAAAGTAGGCTAGTGGGAAAATGGATCCCAACGAGGCAGACACACAGGATTAAACACTTTTAGGGCGACCAGACTTTTCTTCAAATGTTCCTACATCAACATGTTCCAGCTTTTCATCACAAAAGCTTCAAGTACATCAGTCTCTTTGCACTGCTCTCAGACACTGTGATAAAACGGATATGAAACCGGTTTCTAGGAATTGGGAAGGTTGTAGTAGTAGACTTTTGTGTTTGCTTTGGGTGAGAGTTTACAGTGTTTGCTTGACCGTGTCAAGGTGACCATGTACCTCCGTTTCATTCATTCAGATTATAGAACCTTTCATGTCTGCTGTCCCATACTGATAATGTCTGAGCCCACAGAGGAAAGCACACGTTCTTTCATTCATTCATTCACTCTTGCTCACTATAAAGATAAGGTGAGAGAGAGAGAGAGAGAGAGAGAGAGAGAGAGAGAGAGAGAGAGAGAGAGAGAGAGAGAGAGAGAGAGAGAGAGAGAGAGAGAGAGAGAGAGAGAGAGAGAGAGAGAGAGAGAGAGAGAGAGAGAGAGAGAAGAGGCTGGCTTTCATGACAGCCAGTGGAGGCTGAACACACACAGTCAGTTTAGGACCCTGCAACGCACAGCGACTCGTCACCTTGATCTGAGAAAGAGAGACGAATGGAGAGGGAGGAGAAAAAGAGAAATAAAAGAGGAAGTCATCAAGTGTGCGACACATACCCTCCCTGTGACTGATGGTACGGGAAAACCATCAATGTGATCACAGATCCCTGCACCTGTACATAGCCCATCTGTAAACAGCCCATCTATCTACCTACCTCATCCCCATACTGTATTTATTTATCTTGCTCCTTTGCACTCCAGTGTCTCTACTTGCACATTCATCTTCTGCACATCTACCATTCCAGTGTTTAATTGCTATATTGTAATTACTTCGCCATCATGGCCTATTTATTGCCTTAATTCCCTTATCTTACCTCATTTGCACTCACTGTATATAGACTTTTTGTTTTCTTTTGTTCTACTGTATTATTGACTATGTTTTGTTCATTCCATGTGTAACTCTGGGTTGTTGTATGTGTCAAATTTCAATGCTTTATCTTGGCCAGGTCACAGTTGCAAATGAAAACTTGTTCTCAACTAGCCTACCTGGTTAATTAAATAAAGGTGAAATAAAAAATAAAAAATAAAAAAATGTCCGGGATGAGCGCTTGCTACAGAGATAGAGAGAACGTCAGGATATACACGTTTGTATGTGTGGCTTTCATATTGTGTGTGTGTGTGTGTGTGTGTGTGTGTGTGTGTGTGTGTGTGTGTGTGTGTGTGTGTGTGTGTGTGTGTGTGTGTGTGTGTGTGTGTGTGTGTGTGTGTGTGTGTGTGTGTGTGTGTGTGTGTGTGTGTGTGTGTTTGGTTTTACTATCCTTGTGGGGACCAGAAGTCCTCACAAGAATCGTAAAAACAAAGAAAGTTGGGACAAGTGGGGACATTTTGCCGGGTGCCACAAGGAAAAGGGCTATTTTAGGTTTAGGGATTAGGTTTAGGGTTATAATTGGGGTTAGGTTTAGGAGTTAGGATTAGGGGTTAAAGTTCGAGCTCGGTTGTGCTTCTACATCTGTGTTGCTTGCTGCTTGGGGTTTTATGATGGGTTTCTGCTGATGTAAAAAGGGCTTTATAAATACATCTGATTTGAAGTGTAGGAGAAAATAGGATACTGAGTGGGATTCAATTGTTAGGTCCCCACAAGGACAGTAAACCAAACATCTGTGTCCTTTTCAGTGTGTGTGTTTGTGTGTGTGTGTATATGTGTTCACCGATGTGCTGTCCATGTTAGTGGAGACTGTGGCTATAACAGTCAGATCCTCATCTGTTGCTGCTACAGGAAGAATATCTACAACAGAGAAGAAGAAAGAGTCAGGAAATAACCTACAATACACACAAAGAATGTTCACGGTGTGTGTCTGTGTGTGCATGCGTGTCCTACCAGCCTGGGTCCTGGTGGTCTGTCTGAGGACGCTCTGCAGACTCGTCCTATCAGTGTCGATCTGGGAGTAGTCCTGTTCGCGGGCGTCCACCTTGGCCGTGGAGAAGACGGAGGGGTCTGTGCCCATGTAGGAACACTGCAGGTGGCCCTCATTGCTCACCACCACACCCTTCAGGTCCCTATGGGGAGGTTGAAACATCTGCCTGAGTCAGAAACACAAAACTGCTACAGTGTATGTTTTGTGTGAGGAAAGAAACAGTTTCATAGTAGCTTTTCAGGACCCATCATTCAGAGATAGAACACGAATGAAATGGACAGGAGAAAAACTAATTAGGTGATGCAGTGTGTGTGTGTGTGTGTGTGTGTGTGTGTGTGTGTGTGTGTGTGTGTGTGTGTGTGTGTGTGTGTGTGTGTGTGTGTGTGTGTGTGTGTGTGTGTGTGTGTGTGTGTGTGTGTGTGTGTGTGTGTAACTGGTTGCAGATGTGTTGTGGTGGCAGGGCAGTGAGGCAGTAACGCACAGAGGGTTTCCAGCCTAGAGGAGTAGTAAGGAGTAACACACAGAGTAGTAGTAAGTAGTAACACACAGAGGAGTAGTAAGTAGTAACACACAGAGTAGTAGTAAGTAGTAACACACAGAGGAGTAGTAAGTAGTAACACACAGAGGAGTAGTAAGTAGTAACACACAGAGGAGTAGTAAGTAGTAACACACAGAGGAGTAGTAAGTAGTAACACACAGAGGAGTAGTAAGTAGTAACACACAGAGGAGTAGTAAGTAGTAACACACAGAGGAGTAGTAAGTAGTAACACAGAGGAGTAGTAAGCAGTAACACACAGAGGAGTAGTAAGTAGAAACACACAGAGGAGTAGTAAGCAGTAACACAGAGGAGTAGTAAGCAGTAACACACAGAGGAGTAGTAAGTAGTAACACACAGAGGAGTAGTAAGTAGTAACACACAGAGGAGTAGTAAGTAGTAACACACAGAGGAGTAGTAAGTAGTAACACAGAGGAGTAGTAAGTAGTAACACAGAGGAGTAGTAAGTAGTAACACACAGAGGAGTAGTAAGTAGTAACACAGAGGAGTAGTAAGTAGTAACACAGAGGAGTAGTAAGTAGTAACACACAGAGGAGTAGTAAGCAGTAACACACAGAGGAGTAGTAAGTAGTAACACAGAGGAGTAGTAAGTAGTAACACAGAGGAGTAGTAAGTAGTAACACACAGAGGAGTAGTAAGTAGTAACACAGAGGAGTAGTAAGTAGTAACACACAGAGGAGTAGTAAGTAGTAACACAGAGGAGTAGTAAGTAGAAACACACAGAGGAGTAGTAAGCAGTAACACAGAGGAGTAGTAAGCAGTAACACACAGAGGAGTAGTAAGTAGTAACACACAGAGGAGTAGTAAGTAGTAACACACAGAGGAGTAGTAAGTAGTAACACACAGAGGAGTAGTAAGTAGTAACACAGAGGAGTAGTAAGTAGTAACACAGAGGAGTATTAAGTAGTAACACACAGAGGAGTACTAAGTAGTAACACAGAGGAGTAGTAAGTAGTAACACAGAGGAGTAGTAAGTAGTAACACACAGAGGAGTAGTAAGCAGTAACACACAGAGGAGTAGTAAGTAGTAACACAGAGGAGTAGTAAGTAGTAACACAGAGGAGTAGTAAGTAGTAACACACAGAGGAGTAGTAAGTAGTAACACACAGAGTAGTAGTAAGTAGTAACACACAGAGGAGTAGTAAGCAGTAACACACAGATGTGTAGTAAGCAGTAACACACAGAGGAGTAGTAAGTAGTAACACAGAGGAGTAGTAAGTAGTAACACACAGAGGAGTAGTAAGTAGTAACACACAGAGGAGTAGTAAGTAGTAACACACAGAGGAGTAGTAAGTAGTAACACACAGAGGAGTAGTAAGTAGTAACACAGAGGAGTAGTAAATAGTAACACACAGAGGAGTAGTAAGCAGTCACACACAGAGGAGTAGTAAGTAGTAACACACAGAGGAGTAGTAAGTAGTAACACACAGAGGAGTAGTAAGTAGTAACACACAGAGTAGTAGTAAGTAGTAACACACAGAGGAGTAGTAAGCAGTAACACACAGATGTGTAGTAAGCAGTAACACACAGAGGAGTAGTAAGTAGTAACACAGAGGAGTAGTAAGTAGTAACACACAGAGGAGTAGTAAGTAGTAACACACAGAGGAGTAGTAAGTAGTAACACACAGAGGAGTAGTAAGTAGTAACACACAGAGGAGTAGTAAGTAGTAACACACAGAGGAGTAGTAAGTAGTAACACACAGAGGAGTAGTAAGTAGTAACACACAGAGGAGTAGTAAGTAGTAACACACAGAGGAGTAGTAAGTAGTAACACACAGAGGAGTAGTAAGTAGTAACACACAGAGGAGTAGTAAGTAGTAACACACAGAGGAGTAGTAAGTAGTAACACACAGAGGAGTAGTAAGTAGTAACACACAGATGAGTAGTAAGTAGTAACACACAGATGAGTAGTAAGCAGTAACACACAGAGTAGTAGTAAGTAGTAACACACAGAGGAGTAGTAAGTAGTAACACACAGAGGAGTAGTAAGTAGTAACACACAGAGGAGTAGTAAGTAGTAACACACAGAGGAGTAGTAGGTAGTAACACACAGAGGAGTAGTAAGTAGTAACACACAGAGGAGTAGTAAGCAGTAACACACAGAGGAGTAGTAAGCAGTAACACACAGAGGAGTAGTAAGTAGTAACACACAGAGGAGTAGTAAGTAGTAACACACAGAGAGTAGTAAGTAGTAACACACAGTAAGTAGTAACACACAGAGGAGTAGTAAGTAGTAACACACAGAGGAGTAGTAAGTAGTAACACACAGATGAGTAGTAAGTAGTAACACAGAGGAGTAGTAAGTAGTAACACAGAGAGGAGTAGTAAGTAGTAACACAGAGAGGAGTAGTAAGTAGTAACACACAGAGGAGTAGTAAGTAGTAACACAGAGAGGAGTAGTAAGTAGTAACACAGAGGAGTAGTAAGTAGTAACACAGAGAGGAGTAGTAAGTAGTAACACACAGAGGAGTAGTAAGTAGTAACACACAGAGGAGTAGTAAGTAGTAACACACAGAGGAGTAGTAAGTAGTAACACACAGATGAGTAGTAAGTAGTAACACAGAGGAGTAGTAAGTAGTAACACAGAGAGGAGTAGTAAGTAGTAACACAGAGAGGAGTAGTAAGTAGTAACACACAGAGGAGTAGTAAGTAGTAACACAGAGAGGAGTAGTAAGTAGTAACACAGAGGAGTAGTAAGTAGTAACACAGAGAGGAGTAGTAAGTAGTAACACACAGAGGAGTAGTAAGTAGTAACACACAGAGGAGTAGTAAGTAGTAACACACAGAGGAGTAGTAAGTAGTAACACACAGATGAGTAGTAAGTAGTAACACAGAGGAGTAGTAAGTAGTAACACACAGAGGAGTAGTAAGCAGTAACACACAGAGGAGTAGTAAGTAGTAACACACAGAGGAGTAGTAAGTAGTAACACACAGATGAGTAGTAAGTAGTAACACACAGATGAGTAGTAAGTAGTAACACACAGATGAGTAGTAAGTAGTAACACACAGAGGAGTAGTAAGTAGTAACACACAGAGGAGTAGTAAGTAGTAACACACAGAGGAGTAGTAAGTAGTACACACACAGAGGAGTAGTAAGTAGTAACACACAGAGGAGTAGTAAGTAGTAACACACAGAGGAGTAGTAAGTAGTAACACACAGAGGAGTAGTAAGTAGTAACACACAGAGGAGTAGTAAGTAGTAACACACAGAGGAGTAGTAAGTAGTAACACACAGAGGAGTAGTAAGTAGTAACACACAGAGGAGTAGTAAGTAGTAACACACAGAGGAGTAGTAAGTAGTAACACACAGAGGAGTAGTAAGTAGTAACACACAGAGGAGTAGTAAGTAGTAACACACAGAGGAGTAGTAAGTAGTAACACACAGAGGAGTAGTAAGTAGTAACACACAGAGGAGTAGTAAGTAGTAACACACAGAGGAGTAGTAAGTAGTAACACACAGAGGAGTAGTAAGTAGTAACACACAGAGGAGTAGTAAGTAGTAACACACAGAGGAGTAGTAAGTAGTAAACACAGAGGAGTAGTAAGTAGTAACACACAGAGGAGTAGTAAGTAGTAACACACAGAGGAGTAGTAAGTAGTAACACACAGAGGAGTAGTAAGTAGTAACACACAGAGGAGTAGTAAGTAGTAACACAGAGGAGTAGTAAGTAGTAACACACAGAGGAGTAGTAAGTAGTAACACACAGAGGAGTAGTAAGTAGTAACACACAGAGGAGTAGTAAGTAGTAACACACAGATGAGTAGTAAGTAGTAACACACAGATGAGTAGTAAGTAGTAACACACAGATGAGTAGTAAGTAGTAACACACAGAGGAGTAGTAAGTAGTAACACACAGAGGAGTAGTAAGTAGTAACACACAGAGGAGTAGTAAGTAGTAACACACAGAGGAGTAGTAAGTAGTAACACACAGAGGAGTAGTAAGTAGAACACACAGAGGAGTAGTAAGTAGTAACACACAGAGGAGTAGTAAGTAGTAACACACAGAGGAGTAGTAAGTAGTAAGTAGTAACACACAGAGGAGTAGTAAGTAGTAACACACAGAGGAGTAGTAAGTAGTAACACACAGAGGAGTAGTAAGTAGTAACACACAGAGGAGTAGTAAGTAGTAACACACAGAGGAGTAGTAAGTAGTAACACACAGAGGAGTAGTAAGTAGTAACACACAGAGGAGTAGTAAGTAGTAACACACAGAGGAGTAGTAAGTAGTAACACACAGAGGAGTAGTAAGTAGTAACACACAGAGGAGTAGTAGTAGTAGTAACACACAGAGGAGTAGTAAGTAGTAACACACAGAGGAGTAGTAAGTAGTAACACACAGAGGAGTAGTAAGTAGTAACACACAGAGGAGTAGTAAGTAGTAACACACAGAGGAGTAGTAAGTAGTAACACACAGAGGAGTAGTAAGTAGTAACACACAGAGGAGTAGTAACACACAGAGGAGTAGTAAGTAACACAGTAACACACAGAACACACAGAGGAGTAGTAAGTAGTAACACACAGAGGAGTAGTAAGTAGTAACACACAGAGGAGAGGTAGTAGTAAGTAGTAACACACAGAGGAGTAGTAAGTAGTAACACACAGAGGAGTAGTAAGTAGTAACACACAGAGGAGTAGTAAGTAGTAACACACAGAGAGGAGTAGTAACACACAGAAGTAGTAACACACAGAGGAGTAGTAAGTAGTAACACACAGAGGAGTAGTAAGTAGTAACACACAGAGAAGTAGTAAGCAGTAACACACAGAGGAGTAGTAAGTAGTAACACACAGAGGAGGTAGTAAGTAGTAACACACAGAGGAGTAGTAAGCAGTAACACACAGAGGAGTAGTAAGTAGTAACACACAGAGGAGTAGTAAGTAGTAACACACAGAGAAGTAGTAAGCAGTAACACACAGAGGAGTAGTAAGTAGTAACACACAGAGGAGTAGTAAGTAGTAACACACAGAGGAGTAGTAAGTAGTAACACACAGAGGAGTAGTAAGTAGTAACACACAGAGGAGTAGTAAGTAGTAACACACAGAGAAGTAGTAAGCAGTAACACACAGAGGAGTAGTAAGTAGTAACACACAGAGGAGTAGTAAGTATTCCAGGCATCGTCCTGATGATGTCTCTGTGCGAGGAGGTCCATGTCTATGAGTACATCCCCTCTCTGCGTCAGACAGACCTGTGCCACTACCACGAGCACCACTATGACGCCGCCTGCACCCTTGGGGCGTACCATCCCCTGCTCTTTGAGAAGCTACTGGTCCAGAGGATGAACAGCGCCTCGCAACATGACCTCAAAACCAAGGGCAAGGTCACGCTCTCGGGGTTCAACGCGGTCAACTTTGGGCCCTGACGTTTGACCTCCTATGGCCATCAAGAGACGGCGCGTGCCAATACTAATCAAGCGACTGAAGAGACTAAGTTGAGTCACCACTGTCGTCTGTGGTCCATGCTCTGGCGTTTGACCTTTGACCTGGACGAAAGTGAAGAGGAGGAGAGTGGTGCCAATACTAATCAATCTTAGACTGTAGAGGTTAAGCTATAGCGTGCTCCAGAACTGCTTTTGCAGCAATGGATAGTGTCCAGAGACTGTCAGGGTGTTGAAATGATAAGTTGTTTCACAAGCCGTTTAAACATTAAAAGAAGTGAAAAAGTTTAAAGGCCGAACTCTGAAGTGACGCCTGCAGAGGAACTTCTTCGTTTTCGCTGAGCCTGGAAAAAGACAAAAACAGCCTGTTGCTGTTGGTTAGGATAGCAATAGTCATTAATGTTGTAAGGAGGGGGGGGGGGGGGGGGGGTTTAGGGCATGTGGATGTCATGTCGTATTGTGTAATGAAGTAGTCCTTCAGGAATGTATTCCTATTGGAGAGATGGGTCATCTTTTTAAGGTATTGTTCTTGTGACACAATGTTGTACATGGGTGAGGTCTGAGTATGAACGTGGAAAAGTGATCTATAGATTAAAATATTGAACATCGGTCAAAGGGCATTTGTTGCCGATTCAACTAATGAGGTGCATTTCCATGTACAGGTCATGTTTAGAGCATGGAAATAGAGAATTGAAAACATGCAGTGTAGAGGGTTTACTTGAGAGTAGGTTTGAATTTAAGCAGTTCAAAAAGCATGTTGTGTTCCTTTTTGGTTTAAAAATATTGCAGACCTTATTTGAGAAATTCAGGGATAGTAGTGTGTGTAGGTCTATGAGGAAAAACAACCACTTTTTTATTTTCACTTTTTTTGTGTATGGACCATTCTTAACCTAACCACTGATCTGTGTGTGTGTGTGTGTGTGTGTGTGTGTGTGTGTGTGTGTGTGTGTGTGTGTGTGTGTGTGTGTGTGTGTGTGTGTGTGTGTGTGTGTGTGTGTGTGTGTGTGTGTGTGTGTGTGTGTGTGTGTGTGTGTGTGTGTGTGTGTGTGTGTGTGTGTGTGTGTGTGTGTGTGTGTGTGTGTGTGTAAGGAACTCAAACTTTATCAGTGTCCTCGATGTACGTACGCTATTTAAAGTTACTGTACCACAAGACCAGATGGTAACTGACAGCAGTTACTTTTCCTGGCCTTGACATGATTCTACAGCCACACTGTGTAAATAGAATATAAATGTGGTTTGTTTGCCTATTGAAGTCTGGTCAAGTGTAATGCAATGAATGCACCTATGAATAGTTAGAGGCACATTTATTTTAAAAAATTAAAAAGAAGTTTAACCTTTAACTAGGCAGGTCAATTAAGAACACATTCTTATTTACAATGACGGCCTACCCCGGCCAAACCTGGTGTGTGCCGCCCTATGGGACTCCCAATCACAGCCGGATGTCATAAGGTGAATGCACCAATTTGTAAGTCGCTCTGGATAAGAGCGTCTGCTAAATGACTTAAATGTACATGTAAATGTAAATGTAGTAACACACAGAGGAGTAGTAAGTAGTAACACACAGAGGAGTAGTAAGTAGTAACACACAGAGGAGTAGTAAGTAGTAACACACAGAGGAGTAGTAAGTAGTAACACACAGAGGAGTAGTAAGTAGTAACACAGAGGAGTAGTAAGCAGTAACACACAGAGGAGTAGTAAGCAGTAACACACAGAGGAGTAGTAAGCAGTAACACAGAGGAGTAGTAAGGAGTAACACACAGAGGAGTAGTAAGTAGTAACACAGAGGAGTAGTAAGTAGTAACACACAGAGGAGTAGTAAGTAGTAACACACAGAGGAGTAGTAAGTAGTAACACACAGAGGAGTAGTAAGTAGTAACACACAGAGGAGTAGTAAGTAGTAACACACAGAGGAGTAGTAAGTAGTAACACAGAGGAGTAGTAAGTAGTAACACAGAGGAGTAGTAAGTAGTAACACACAGAGGAGTAGTAAGTAGTAACACACAGAGGAGTAGTAAGTAGTAACACACAGAGGAGTAGTAAGTAGTAACACACAGAGGAGTAGTAAGTAGTAACACACAGAGGAGTAGTAAGTAGTAACACACAGAGGAGTAGTAAGTAGTAACACACAGAGGAGTAGTAAGTAGTAACACACAGAGGAGTAGTAAGTAGTAACACAGAGGAGTAGTAAGTAGTAACACACAGAGGAGTAGTAAGTAGTAACACACAGAGGAGTAGTAAGTAGTAACACACAGAGGAGTAGTAAGTAGTAACACACAGAGGAGTAGTAAGTAGTAACACACAGAGGAGTAGTAAGTAGTAACACACAGAGGAGTAGTAAGTAGTAACACACAGAGGAGTAGTAAGTAGTAACACACAGAGGAGTAGTAAGTAGTAACACACAGAGGAGTAGTAAGTAGTAACACAGAGGAGTAGTAAGTAGTAACACACAGAGGAGTAGTAAGTAGTAACACACAGAGGAGTAGTAAGTAGTAACACACAGAGGAGTAGTAAGTAGTAACACACAGAGGAGTAGTAAGTAGTAACACACAGAGGAGTAGTAAGTAGTAACACACAGAGGAGTAGTAAGTAGTAACACACAGAGGAGTAGTAAGTAGTAACACACAGAGGAGTAGTAAGTAGTAACACAGAGGAGTAGTAAGTAGTAACACAGAGGAGTAGTAAGTAGTAACACACAGAGGAGTAGTAAGTAGTAACACACAGAGGAGCATGAGGGGGTGACTGGGGGGTATAAACCCTCCTTTTACTGCTGCAGGGGCACATTCACAACTACTCCCTCTCCCCTCCAAAACAGCCAGCCCTCCCCCATATCTAAAGCCCTCATATGTAGCAGCAGCCCTGCCACCACGGGGGGGGGGGGGGGGGGGGATTGACCTACCCAACCTACCCACTCAGCCATCCAAATTAAAATGTTATCACTATAACACTATTCTATCAAAGTGCTTGTGCGTGTGTTTCAGTTCAAGCCTTCCGTTTCCCTTTTGTCCACATGCAAGGTATTCATTGTTATTCAATCATTATTCAAACCAGAAAGTCTAAATGAGATAAGTTATTTGTCCCCCCACCCCAGGGAGACCTACAGCGGGTCCCTTGATAACGATGAGCAATAATGACTGGATAAAAAATATGATTCAAATACTGAGCTATATTGCATGAAAAAACACATTTGGGAAATTCTATTTTATAGTTATACAAGTTCCACGGGAGAACGATTTTGTTTAACAAGTGATCAAAATAATTAACACTCCCACAATTTCTTATGAATGAAGTAGTCAAACATTTAGTATTTGGTCCCATATTCCCAGCACGCAATGATTACATCAAGCTTGTGACTCTACAAACTTGTTGGATGAATTTGTAGTTTGTTTGGTTGTGTTTCAGATTACTTAGTGCCCAATAGAAATGAATGGTAAATAATGTATTGTGTCATTTTGGAATCACTTTTATCGTACACTTACAGCTGAAGTCGGAGGTTTACATACACTTAGGTTGGAGTCATTAAAACTCGTTTTTCAACCACTCAACACATTTCTTGATAACAAACTATAGATTTGGCAAGTCGGTGAGGACATCTACTTTGTGCATGACACAAGTCATTATTCCAACAATTGTTTACAGACAGATTATTTCACTTATAATTCACTGTATCACAATTCCAGTGGGTATGTTTACATACACTAAGTTGACTGTGCCTCTAAACAGCTTGGAAAATTCCAGAAAATTATGTAATGTATTTAGAAGCTTCTGATAGGCTAATTGATAGGCCTACCTTCAACTGCAGTGCCTCTGCTTGACAACATGGGAAAAATCAAAAGAAATCAGCCAAGACCTCAGAAAAAAAATTGTAGACCTCCATAAGTCTGGTTCATCCTTGGGAGCAATTTCCAAATGCCTGAAGGTACCAGGTTCATCTGTACAAACAATAGTACGCAAGTATTAACACCATGGGACAACACAGCTGTCATACCACTCAGGAATGAACGTACTTTGGTGCGAAAAGTGCAAATCAATCCCAGAACAACAGCAGACCTTGTGAAGATGCTGGAGGAAACAGGTACAAAAGTATCTATATCCACAGTAAAACGAGTCCTTAATCGACATAACCTGAAAGGCCACTCAGCAAGGAAGAAGCCACTGCTCTAAAATGTCCATAAAAAAGCCAGACTAAGGTTTGCAACTGCACATGGGGACAAAGATCGTACTTTTTGGAGAAATGTTCTCTGGTCTGATGAAACAAATATAGAACTGTTTGGCCATAATGACCACCGTTATGTTTGGAGGAAAAAAGGGGAGGCTTGCAAGCTGAAGAACACCATCCCAACTGTGAAGCACAGGGGTGGTAGCATCATGTTGTGGGGGGTGCTTTGCTGCAGGAGGGAATGGTGCACTTCACAAAATAGATGGCATCATGAGGCAGGAAAATTATGTGGATATATTGAAGCAACATCTCAAGACATCAGTCAGGAAGGTAAAGCTTGGTCGCAAATGGGTCTTCCAAATGGACAATGACCTCAAGGATACTTCCAAAGTTGTGGCAAAATGGCTTAAGGACAACAAAGTCAAGATATTGGAGTGGCCATCACAAAGCCCTGACCTCAACCCTACAGAAAATGTGTGGGCAGAACTGAAAAGGCGTGGGCGAGCAAGGAGGCCTACAATCCTGACTCAGTTGCACCAGCTCTGTCAGGAGGAATGGGACAAAATTCACACAATATATTGTGGGAAGCTTGTGGAAGGCTACCTGAAACGTAAGTCGCTCTGGATAAGAGCGTCTGCTAAATGACTTAAATGTAAATGTAAATGTTTGACCCAAGGTAAACAATTTAATGGCAATTCTACCAAATACTAATTGAGTGTATGTAAACCTCTGACCCACTGGGAATGTGATGAAATAAATAAAAGCTGAAATAAATTATTCTCTCTATTATTCTGACAATTCACATTCTTAAAATAATGTGGTGATCCTAACTGACCTAAAACAGGGAATTTCTACAAGGATTAAATGTCAGGAATTGTGAAAAACGGAGTTTAAATGTATTTGGCTAAGGTGTATGTAAACTTCCAACTCCAACAAAAATATAAACGCAACATGTAAAGTGTTGTTCCCATGTTTCATGAGCTGAAATAAAAGATTCCAGAAATGTTTCATACACACAAAAAGGTTCTTTCTTTCAAATTATGTGCACAAATTTGTTTACATCCCTGTTAGTGAGCATTTATCCTTTTTCAAAGATAATCTATCCACCTGACAGGTGTGGCATATTAAGAAGCTGATTAAACAGCACGATCATTACACAGGTGCACCTTGTGCTGGGGACAATAAAAGGCTACTCTAAAATGTGCAGTTTATTCACACAACACAATGCCAGAGATGTCTCAAGTTTTGAGGGAGCATGCAATTGGCATGCTGATTGCACCAGAGCTTTTGCCAGAGAATTGAATGTACATTTCTCTACCATAAGCCACCTCCAACATTGATTTTAGAGAATTTGGCAGTATGTCTAACCGGCCTCACAACCCCAGAACACATGTATGGCGTCGTGTGGACGAGTGGATTGCTGACGTCAACCTTGTGAACAAAGTGTCCCATGCAGGCATAAGCTACGGACAACAAATACAATTGCATTTTATTGATGGCAATTTGAATGCACAGAAATACCTTGACGAGATCCTGAGGTCCATTGTGAGGCCAATCTTTTTTTAAAGGTATCTGTATTCCAAGTCCAAAATATTTTTTGTAACATTTTTTTTTGGGGGGGGGGAGATTTTACCCCCTTTTCTCCCCAATTTCATGGTATCCAATTGTTAGTAGTTACTATCTTGTCTCATCGCTACAACTCCCGTACGGGCTCTCATCGCTACAACTCCCGTACGGGCTCGTACGGGGTCCACTCACACTGACAGCGTCGTGAAGAAGGCGCAGCAGCGCCTATTCAACCTCAGGAGGCTGAAGAAATTCGGCTTGTCACCAAAAGCACTCACAAACTTCTACAGATGCACAATCGAGAGCATCCTGGCGGGCTGTATCACCGCCTGGTACGGCAACTGCTCCGCCCTCAACCGTAAGGCTCTCCAGAGGGTAGTGAGGACTGCACAACGCATCACCGGGGGCAAACTACCTGCCATCCAGGACACCTACACCACCCGTTGTTACAGGAAGGCCATAAAGATCATCAAGGACATCAACCACCCGAACCACTGCCTGTTCACCCCGCTATCATCCAGAAGGCGAGGTCAGTACAGGTGCATCAAAGCTGGGACCGAGAGACTGAAAAACAGCTTCTATCTCAAGGCCACCAGACTGTTAAACAGTCACCACTAACATTGAGTGGCTGCTGCCAACACACTGTCATTGACACTGACCCAACTCCAGCCATTTTAATAATGGGAATTGATGGGAAATGATGTAAATATATCACTAGCCACTTTAAACAATGCTACCTTATATAATGTTACTTACCCTACATTATTCATCTCATATGCATATGTATATACTGTACTCTACATCATCGACTGCATCCTTATGTAACACATGTATCACTAGCCACTTTAACTATGCCACTTTGTTTACTTTGTCTACACACTCATCTCATATGTATATACTGTACTCGATACCATCTACTGTATGCTGCTCTGTACCATCACTCATTCATATATCCTTATGTACATGTTCCTTATCCCCTTACACTGTGTATAAGACAGTAGATTTGGAATTGTTAGTTAGATTACTTGTTGGTTATCACTGCATTGTCGGAACTAGAAGCACAAGCATTTCGCTACACTCGCATTTAACATCTGCTAACCATGTGTATGTGACAAATAAAATTTGATTTGATTTGGGAGAGACGAAGGTCGAAAGTCCTCCGAAACACAACCCAACCAAGCACTGCTTCTTAACACAGCGCACATCCAACCCGGAAGCCAGCCGCACCAATGTGTCGGCGGAAACACTGTTCACCTGGCGACCTGGTTAGCGTGCACTGCGCCCGGCCCGCCACAGGAGTCGCTAGTGCGCGATGAGACAAGGATATCCCTACCGGCCAAACCCTCCCTAACCCGGACGAGGCTAGGCCAATTGTGCGTCGCCCCACGGACCTCCCGGTCGCGGCCGGCTGCGACAGAGCCTGGGCGCGAACCAAGAGTCTCTGGTGGTACAGCTAGCAACACAATGCCAGATATAAAAGCCCTAAATCACTGCGCCACCCATATAACATCGCCTACATATGCACTGAGCTTTTCTGATGATTTAAGAAAACTGTTTGATTAAATAATGAAGAAACACAAATGACTCAAGAGCCTGATGGTGAGTGTTAAAAAAAGAAAAAGACATTGAGTGCCTGGCGCACGTTGTCTCGCTCTCCTCACCACTGCAGCGAAAAGTGTGCTGTTATCGAGCAGCAACATCTTTCCAGCCATTTCGTTTCAGACTTGTTTGACTGAAAAGTTCTGTTACCGAAATCCCTCATTTGTTTACAAAAAACATTCCCGATTCCCTTGTTTTGTATTCTTGACATCAGAATGTTCCCGTGAATAAACCTTTTTGACTATTTAGCTGGGCCTCCGACTGTTTCATTCCACCAGGATCTTACACATTCTGGTTTGCAGACTGAGAGCAATATAATTAAATTGGGTGATGTACCTGGAGAACATAAATCTCTTATCAAGATGTGAGAACCTTCCAGAAGGACAACCATCTCAACAGCAATCCACCAATCAGGCCTTTATGGTAGAGTGGCCAGACGGAAGCCACTCCTCAATAAAAAGGCACATGACAGGCCGCTTGGAATTTGTCAAAAGGCACTAAAGGACTCTCAGACCATGAGAAACAAGATTCTCTAGTCTGATGAAACCAAGATTGAACTCTTTGGCACGAATGCCAAGCGTCACATCTGGAGGAAACCTGGCACCATGCTTATGGTGAAGCATGGTGGTGGCAGCATCATGCTTTGGGGATGTTTTTCAGTGGCAGGGACTGAGAAACTAGTTAGGATCGAGGGAAAGATGAAAGGAGCAAAGTACAGTGAGACCCTTGATGAAAACCTGCCTCAGAGAGCTCAGGACCTCAGACTGGGGCGAAGGTTCACCTTCCAACAGCACAACAACCCTAAGCACACAGCCAAGACAACGCAGGAGTGGCTTTGGGATAAGTCTCTGAATGTCCTTGACTGGCTCAGCTCAAGCCCGGACTTGAACCCGATTGAACATCTCTGGAGAGACCTGAAAATAGCTGTGCAGTGACGCTCCCCATCCAACCTGACAGAGCTTGAGAGGATCTGCAGAGAAGAATGGGAGAAACTCCCTAAATACAGGTGTGCCAAGCTTGTAGCATCATACCCAAGAAGACTCGAGGCTGTAATCGCTGTCAAAGGTGCTTCAAAAAAATACAGAGTAAAGGGTCTGAATACTTACGTAAATGGGACATTTCCAGACTTTATTTTTAGTACATTTGCTATAATAAAACAAAACAAGAGTTTTGATTTGTCATTATGGGTTATTGTGTGTAGATTGATGAGGAAAAACATTTGAATCTATTTTAGAATAAGGCTGTAACGTAACAAAACGTGGAAAAAGCCAAGGGGTCTGAATACGTTGTGAATACACTGCATATTGAAATATAGGCCTAAGTAAGTTATGGTATTAAACAGGACATTCAATGATGGTTACTCAAGGATACTATTACCAAGCCTACTAATGATCACGACATGACTTATTATTAGAATGATCATCATAATAAGTGTAATAATAACAACCAGGAAGTAGATCAAGGAAACGGAGGGTATAGGAGAGAGAACTGCATGCATATTATGTGACAAACAGGTGCTGTTAGATTACAATATTATTGTTCTGCCTGTTTGGAACAGTGTAAACAACACTAAATAAATTAGAAGTAATACCAGTCTGTTCTAATGGGGAAAAAATGTGTAAATCCTTTATTACAGCATAGCAAAGATTAAAAACAGCCAAATCTGTGAAATTGCTTTATCCGACATTTTGCTGTTGCATGAGGCTTGGTGCTGACGGAATCAGTAGGCTAATAAACTCACACTCAAACGGCTAAAAGAAGCAGGATCTATCTTATTTGTGTCACAGCGGTCTAAGGCACTGCATCTCAGTGCTAGAGGCGTCACTACAGACCCTGGTTCGATTCCAGGCTGTATCACAACTGGCAGTGATTGGGAGTCCCATAGGGCGGCGCACAATTGGCCCAGTGTCGTCGGGGTTAGGCCGTTGTTGTAAATAAGAATTTGTTCTTAACTGGCTTGCCTAGTTAAATAAAGGTGTCTTGTGCACCATTCACAAAATGAGAATTGCGACTGCTCGACTAAAGAAAGCTCGGTTGACCAACAGCCTATCGACCAAACAATCCACTAAATAGGATCAGCTCTACCAAAATGACACAATACATTATTTACCATTCATTTCTATAGGGTATAAAACAATATAAAACACAACCAAAGCTAACTGCAAATCCATTTGTAGAATCACAATCTTGATTGCGTACTAGGAATATGGGATCAAATACATAATAATAATAATATATAATAATATATGCCATTTAGCAGACGCTTTTATCCAAAGCGACTTACAGTCATGTGTGCATACATTCTACGTATGGGTGGTCCCGGGAATCGAACCCACTACCCTGGTATGTTAAAGTTTCTAACTTTGGTTTTTACTGGGCTATGACCCATAAGTTTCTATCTTTGGTTTTTACTGGGCTATGACCCATAAGTTTCTATCTTTGGTTTTTACTGGGCTATGACCCATAAGTTTCTATCTTTGGTTTTTACTGGGCTATGACCCATAAGTTTCTATCTTTGGTTTTTACTGGGCTATGACCCATAATTTTCTATCTTTGGTTTTTACTGGGCTATGACCCATAAGTTTCTATCTTTGGTTTTTACTGGGCTATGACCCATAAGTTTCTATCTTTGGTTTTTACTGGGCTATGACCCATAAGTTTCTATCTTTGGTTTTTACTGGGCTATGACCCATAAGTTTCTATCTTCTCTGCTCAGCTGTTCATCTCGTCTAGTCAGGTCAGGTCAGAGTAGATCCACCCAGAGGAGAGTGTATGGTATGAAACAGGAACGCTATAGTCGGGGGGCTGAAGAGGAAGGCCCTCCGAATTCTCAGACCCCCACAGTTGATTCCATCTGACCCCCACCCCACCACTACCCCCTGAACTCACCTAACCCTACACTCTATCAGAGGGTAAGAGAGAGAGAGAAAATAGGCAAAACTATCGTTAACGTTACTGAAACCAGGGGTTAAGGAGAGGACTGGTGTCTGTGGTCCGGTGACCGTCTGTTAGTTCTCCTCATGGGATCAGCAGTGGACTCATGGCTGTATGAATTATTAAAAAGTACACACATACACAGCATCATTTTTCATCACTTTTTGTGTTGTAAATAATTGTTTTAAATTGCAGTGTGATTATGGCCATTACGCTGCGATGACATTTAGTACTAGAGTCCACCACTCCCTTATCTGTTTTGATTGTCCAGCTGTAAGACATTGTAAAATCGTTTCCTCTCAGGGATTTGGGTGGATTTCTCATGGTGAGAACCATGACAACTGGTGATCATCAATAATAACACGCTAATAATAACAAACCTGGCATATGGGCTTCATAGAGTGTGTGTGTACGCGAGTATGCCTGTGGGCGAGAGAGAGTAGAGCTTAGCGGAGTGAGTTTTTTAACCTTTATTTAACTAGGCAAGTCAGTTAAGAACAAATTCTTATTTTCAATGATGGCCTAGGAACAGTGGGTTAACTGCCTGTTCAGGGACAGAACGACATATTTGTACCTTGTCAGCTCAGGGGTTTGAACTTGCAACCTTCTGGTTACTAGTCCAACGCTCTAACCACAAGGCTACCCTGCCGCCCCAGAATGAAGGCTATACGTATGTCCTATGTAGAATGTGATCTGTAAGGTTGCGTGGAGGATGAGTGTGTAACTGTGTGTGCTATGCAAATGTATGTGTTTGTTCTGGGAGGACCCAGAGAGAGGCTCATCTAGTTGGTGCTGACAGAAGGGCTCTTTAGAATGGAGCCAACAGAGCAGAGCTACAGAGAGACACACGGGGACACTCATCCATGGAGCACAGGAATGGAGCCAACAGAGCAGAGCTACAGAGAGACACACGGGGACACTCATCCATGGAGCACAGGAATGGAGCCAACAGAGCAGAGCTACAGAGAGACACACGGGGACACTCATCCATGGAGCACAGGAATGGAGCCAACAGAGCAGAGCTACAGAGAGACACACGGGGACACTCATCCATGGAGCACAGGAATGGAGCCAACAGAGCAGAGCTACAGAGAGACACACGGGGACACTCATCCATGGAGCACAGGAATGGAGCCAACAGAGCAGAGCTACAGAGAGACACACGGGGACACTCATCCATGGAGCACAGGAATGGAGCCAACAGAGCAGAGCTACAGAGAGACACACGGGGACACTCATCCATGGAGCACAGGAATGGAGCCAACAGAGCAGAGCTACAGAGAGACACACGGGGACACTCATCCATGGAGCACAGGAATGGAGCCAACACACAGGGACACTCATCCATGGAGCACAGGAATGGAGCCAACAGAGCAGAGCTACAGAGAGACACACGGGGACACTCATCCATGGAGCACAGGAATGGAGCCAACAGAGCAGAGCTACAGAGAGACACATGGGGACACTCATCCATGGAGCTCCATCTGAGTGTTTCACCCCTCCCTTTCCATTTAGAGTCCCACTCTCCTCTCCTCCTTCCATCCCCAGGTAAAGGCCTACAGGGGTATCTGTTACCTTATCAGATCAGTGGAATCTGAGCACACACTGTGTGTTTAAGTGTATCGGCGTAAAATTACCATCAACTTTGGGGTCCATTTCAGATAAGTCAATTGAAGAGATGAGTGGGAATTCATGAATGGTAAAACTACTAACTTCTTCTTTTGTTAAATGTGGGGGTTGGCATTTGAATTTTATTTCCTAAATTGACAGAATAGAAATGATCCAATCCTAGTAACCGTACACAACCACCTAATTCATGGCAACACCAACACACCAAACACAGCAGCAGTGGGTGCCATGGTAACGAGTGGGGGTGTAATCACGGGAAGTTAGCGAGCCTGACAGCCATAGGGGAACAGGAGAGCTGGGCGGCCCACTTCAACGTCACATCCTGGTACACCAGCAGCATGTTGTTATGGTTACCGACCAGGGTGTTGGTGGTGCCTTTAGACACTGGGAAGAGAACGAGGGGTCAGAGGTTAGATCAGTCACAGGAGACGCATGAAACTTAATGAAAAGTGCTTCATAAATACAGTCCTTCTATCCATCAGTCATCAGTTGCTTTGGCAGGCAAGAAGCCAGTCCATAAATGACGACAAACCTTAAATGAATATTTAACCATTTAGAAAGCAAAAAGATCTCAAAAGTCATTACAAATTAATTAAACAAGGCCTAGTTCTGGGGTGAGGATGTGTCTTTGAGGTAGAAGATTAATTTGTGAGAACACACATGGTTAAAACCCCAGGTTGACCTGAAATGGTCTAGCATGAAAACGCCTTTTGGTTTGGCCACACACACAGAAGCATTTAGAGTGACTGCCACCGCGGGAGATCTGAGAGGCACACGCAACACACGCCTAGCAAACCTCATTGGGATAGAGGGCAGGGGCGGGCAAGGCCAAAATGACAGACACAGTTTATTTATGACTCCCTCCATCCACTACATATAGCGCCATTTGTTTTTTCTCCTCTTTTGCTTCCTCTGGTTCGTTCTGTTCTTCCACTGTGGTCAGGGACTGTATTAATAGCAGCGTATCAGACAGACATATGGCAATCGTTTCCCTGAACACACCTTACCCTGAGGTGTATATGTGTGTGTGCACACTAATTATAAGTGATTATTATCAATGCTGGGGTTAAGTGGCTGTATTATCACTAGAGGGAAAAACAGAGGATGAGAGAGAGAAGAGAGAAGAGAGAGAAGAGAGAAGAGAGAGAGGCAAAGAAACGAGGAAGAGAGAGAAAAGGAGAATGCGAGCCAAAAAAGGCAGCTGCATAGCAGAGGGCCAGAGGGGGAAACCTGTGAAATATTGAGAGTGGGCCGGTAAACTGCTAAAGTTCCAGCCAAAACAATGTGAAAGTCAGCAGCCCGGAAAGTTCCTCTCCCTCTCTCTCTCTGTATTGAAAACCAAACCGCAGCAGATTACAATAGCGGGAAGCCATTTGCCATACTATCCGGGTGGCTGCTGAAAACACAACCAGAGAAATCTATCGAGGACTGTGATCGATGTCACCTGGGATCCTGGCCTTTACAGTGGAACAATGCAAATGGAATGGGAAGTGTGGTGTGTGTGTGTGTGTGTGTGTGTGTGTGTGTGTGTGTGTGTGTGTGTGTGTGTGTGTGTGTGTGTGTGTGTGTGTGTGTGTGTGTGTGTGTGTGTGTGTGTGTGTGTGTGTGTGTGTGTGTGTGTGTGTGTGTGTGTGTGTGTGTGTGTGTGTACACCAGAGGGAATGGTGCTCACAGGTCAAACACACCTCTATGAGGAATAGCAGGTGCCTCTGGTTTAAAAAAACTTTTAAAAAAATCTCTCTCTCAAACACTCTGCTTCCCATCTTCCTCGTCCATCCCTCTCGCATTGCTTTCCTCCCTCCTTTCTCTCACCTATTTCCCTCCTCTCTCTCTCCCTCCCTCCCCCTTTCTCTCCTGCTATCCTTCCCTTGCCATCCCCCTCTCCATGTATATACAGGTAACTGCCAAAATAAAGGAAACACTTGAGTAAAGGAGGGATACAAAGTATATTAAGAGATGAACATCCCATCATGCCTAGGGTCATGTATAAAAAATGTACAGTTGCCAATTATTTTGGCTACCATGGCTAGAAGAGATCTAAGTGACTTTGAAAGAGGGGTCTTAAAGGAGCATGGGGGATTTAAAGGGTGTGTATGTGTATATCTCTCAGTCACCAGATCTCAACCCAACTGAACACTTATGGGCGATTCTGGTGCGCCACTTGAGACTGCGTTTTCCATCACCATCAACAAAACACCAAATGATGGAATGTCTTGTGGAAGAATGGTGTTGCATCCCTCCAACAGATTTCCAGACACACTAGAATCTATATCAAGGTGCATTCAAGCGGTTCTGTTCGGCTCATGGTGGCCCCAACGCCCTACTAATACACTTATGTTAGTGTTTCCTTTATTTTGGCAGTTACCTGTAATTGAGCTCAGCTGGAGAGAGGTGTGTTGGCTGGAACCCATTAGTGGGCCCTGCGATAGTGGGATTAGCATGGAACACGCAGACCCCTGATCCACAGGGCATTCCGCCAGTAGAACATGCTGTGTGTGTGCATGTGCGTGTGCTTATGCAGGTGACGGTGCTGTGTGTTGCATGTTCGAGGTGCTACATATGCTAAATATGGATCCGATTAGAGCGTGCCTTGCTCTGTGACATTTCCTACTTCCTCTGGTTGGAGTGGTATGTTGGGAGTCAGTCAGGACAGACAGATGCACTGTGTAGAGCTGTACTCCGGTCCCTCATTAAACCCAACCCAGGAGCCGAGACTCCCTATCAGATGAACCTGAGCTCACAGACAAACACTCATTCTGCTACCGACACGCACACTGGACAGGCATGGGGAACGTCTTATCACCACTAGAAATATTTGTTAGATCAGTATCCACATGGCAGACCTAAAACAAAGACTGGATAGAAGAGTCAGCAATAATATTCATCAATTATATGGAGGATGGATATCTGCTATGTCATACAATATGCCCTACAAATAATGTGTCTGATATCAAGCAATAAATAAGCTAATGATATCAAGCAGTAAAACAGTATGTTATGTGAGGAAGCAGCTAGGGCTGTACCATTACCTGAGGGACAGGGGAGGAAGCACTAGGGCTCTACCATTACCTGAGGAGTAGGGGAGGAAGCACTAGGGCTGTACCATTACCTGAGGAGTAGGGGAGGAAGCACTAGGGCTCTACCATTACCTGAGGGACAGGGGAGGAAGCACTAGGGCTCTACCATTACCTGAGGGACAGGGGAGGAAGCACTAGGGCTCTACCATTACCTGAGGAGTAGGGGAGGAAGCACTAGGGCTGTACCATTACCTGAGGGACAGGGGAGGAAGCACTAGGGCTCTACCATTACCTGAGGGACAGGGGAGGAAGCACTAGGACTCTACCATTACCTGAGGAGTAGGGGAGGAAGCACTAGGGCTGTACCATTACCTGAGGAGTAGGGGAGGAAGCACTAGAGCTCTACCATTACCTGAGGAGTAGGGGAGGAAGCACTAGGGCTCTACCATTACCTGAGGGACAGGGGAGGAAGCACTAGGGCTGTACCATTACCTGAGGGACAGGGGAGGAAGCACTAGGGCTCTACCATTACCTGAGGGACAGGGGAGGAAGCACTAGGGCTATACCATTACCTGAGGAGTAGGGGAGGAAGCACTAGGGCTCTACCATTACCTGAGGAGTAGGGGACGAAGCACTAGGGCTCTACCATTACCTTAGGGACAGGGGAGGAAGCACTAGGGCTCTACCATTACCTGAGGAGTAGGGGAGGAAGCAGCTGGTGTTGTACTCCAGTTTCTTCATGAAGAGGATATGTCTGTTGTCTTTGAGAAAGTATAGATTCCTCTCGCCGCAAACAAAGATGGAGGACGAGGACGGAGAGAAGGAGGGGACACTGAGGTCCAAGGCCTGCTCCCCCAGGACCAGGGTCCAGTCAGCCTGAGGGGGAAACACACACACAAACTTCTCTTCTCACCGTCAGTCTCTTCCCTGCAGCGTCTGCTAAATGACTTAAATGTAAAAATGTAAATGTTTTGCTATGCTGCTCAGCATCCTGTCTGGTCTCTGCGTCCGTGGCCACCGCCAGCATCTCATACCTGGGCTAGGAACACTTCACTTTAGATACACAATGTTCTCAGTGGTAACACTTCAGTTTAGACAAAGTGGTAACACTTCAGTTTAGACAAACACAATGTTCTCAGTGGTAACATTTCAGTTTAGACACACAATGTTCTCAGTGGTAACACTTCCGTTTAGACAAACACAATGTTCTCAGTGGTAACACTTCAGTTTAGACACACACAATGTTCTCAGTGGTAACACTTCAGTTTCGACAAACACAATGTTCTCAGTGGTAACACTTCAGTTTATACAAACACAATGTTCTCAGTGGTAACACTTCAGTTTAGACAAACACAATGTTCTCAGTGGTAACACTTCCGTTTAGACAAACACAATGTTCTCAGTGGTAACACTTCAGTTTAGACAAACACAATGTTCTCAGTGGTAACACTTCAGTTTAGACAAACACAATGTTCTCAGTGGTAACACTTCAGTTTAGACAAACACAATGTTCTCAGTGGTAACACTTCAGTTTAGACAAACACAATGTTCTCAGTGGTAACACTTCAGTTTAGACAAACACAATGTTCTCAGTGGTAACACTTCAGTTTAGACAAACACAATGTTCTCAGTGGTAACACTTCAGTTTAGACAAACACAATGTTCTCAGCGGTAACACTTCAGAAACACTTCAGCTGGACCTTCTGTCAGAAGCCCCACTGTCATAACAGACATCCATCTGTGTTATGACAACTAAAGTTTGTGCCACAAACCATTATTCAGGTACGCTAGTTAGCTAGCATCATGCTTTAACGTTCTCAAACAATGGCTTTATTAATAGCAGTATCATGACACTGATCTGGAGTCAGTCTACAGTAGTCTAGCAGTATGGCATTAATACAATCTGATTTCCAGTAAAAAGCTGGAACTGGCTATAGTAGCTACAGACATCTCACACACGCTCAGTCACCTGACCCCTCGGGAGGGAGAAGGAAAAGGCTGCTAGGAATCAGATAATTACCTGAGGAGAAATCAGAACCTGCTAAGCCCTGATGTTTATGGAGCTGGAAATGACAGGAGACTATTTGCTCCGTCAGGGAGAAAGTATTTTTCTCTCTCGCTCTCTTGAGAAAAGAATGAAGGGATGAACATGTCCAAAGACAACAGCAAGCAGTGCCAATGGGAAGGTGGAGGAAGAGGAACCGGGACCTATTTTGCCGTTACTAGTTGCAGAGTGATTCAAATAGAGTACACTCCTGACAAATGCACATCGAATAAGTGCACTTTGGTTTGCATTCATACATTATTTTTGATAAGCTATAAGAAATCTGAAGGCCTCAATCCTAAATGGATGGGAGAGTTTGGCACCATCTAGCCAAGGCCTTTTAAGGGCAAAGTACTATGGTCAGGTATGTTGGTGAATGAGCTAGTGTGAATGAGACCTAACACATAGAATCGCAAAGAGTGTGTGTGTGGCGAGTGCATGAGCGATGATAGAGTGCAAACCTTGAAGAAATGATTCACCAGCATGCACACTGGTTATAAATGGTGAGCACACACACACATTCAGAGTTCCACAGCTCAGGCCAACCCAGCGGAGCAGGGAGGGTGTGTGTGTGTGTGTGTGTGTGTGTGTGTGTGTGTGTGTGTGTGTGTGTGTGTGTGTGTGTGTGTGTGTGTGTGTGTGTGTGTGTGTGTGTGTGTGTGTGTGTGTGTGTGTGTGTGTGTGTGTGTGTGTGTGTGTGTGTGTGTGTGTGTTTACATGAGTATAAATATGTGCATAATATGCATGCACGGTTGTGTGTATGAAATGTATGATCATGTGTACACACATCCCACGAGCCTCACCTTTAACCAGTTCAACCCACACAAACCCAGTCAACCGCTTCAGGTTGAATAGAGTCTCTCCGTGTCTCAGACAGCCCAGAGAGACACAGAGTGAGTGTGTGTGTCACTCAGCAGCCAGCGTGGGACGTCTACAGCCAGAGGAAACAGCCCAGTCATTTATATGAAAGAGGATATCTACCCAATACTGCCCTGATACACAAACACAAAATCACATTCATTAACCCTCAAGCGGAGAGAAAATCAACATTACTGGCTAAACAAACTGAGAGAGTGGAACAGTTCCCGAGCTGACTGATATTATGCAGTACATGACACTTAGAGCAAGGCTATTTCTAACTAGCATGCAGGATTTTCATTACCAAAATGTAGCTATCTTCGTATCTACAGTTTTCATAACTTTTGATTGTAGATTTGATCAGAAAGTGGGATTCTAGCCACAGAGACCAAGTCTAGACAGCCAAGTGTTAACTGGGGACATAGAGCACTTCATCCTGGGCAGAATTATTTTTATTAGAATTCATATATACAGTCTGAGAATTGAAGAGAGGGAGGAGGGGAAGGGGGGAAACGGGGGGGTCAGCGTTTCCGCAGTGATATCTCGTCTGGGGAAGCTCTTGATAATCGGAGAAATCTGGGATAACAAACAGCTGGAAGGCCGGGTTTCACACACCGAAACACACACACTCTTCGGCCTTTCCCCAATTTCTGTCCGGTTTTAGCAGGAGCGTTAAAAAGGAAAATCCCAGTGTGTGTTTGTAGAGGAAGGTAACTGTGATTATTATGGATGTGCGATGATCGGCCAAAGCAGAGGAAAATAAAGACAGGGCTTACATGGGGAGCTGTGGCGATCAATGAGTGGAAATTTCATTAGGATGTGAAAATGTTAATTTAGCACCGAGAATAACCAGACTCAGCTGTGGCAATAGGGCCCGATACACCCAATCTGCAGTATCCCCTATTTACACACACACACACACACACACACACACACACACACACACACACACACACACACACACACACACACACACACACACACACACACACACACACACACACACACACACACACACACACACACACACACACGGAGGCGCACACATGCAGAGAGAAGCAAACACACACACAGAACACCCTCCCCTATTATTTAAAGATGGTGCAGTGGTTTGTAACATTAGGAGGACTAGAAAATGGCCTCCCGTCTGCTGCACCACAGATGTATTTAAAGATATAGTGCGGAGTAGCAGGCAGGCAGACAGCCTTCAGAGGCGAAGAGTACACTTCTTCACTCACTCACTTTCCCCTGAGGAGGGTGTGTGTGTACGTGTGTGTGTGCTCTGCAGAACATGTGTGTGTTTTGCAGAGTATGTGTGTTTTTTGCAGTGTGTGTACCTGTAGCTCTCCACTTGTCGTGCTGAGGACACAGTGAGGAAGGTGTCAGTGCGGGAGCAGTAACACAGAGGACCAGGCAGGAAGAAGCCAGGGAGGAAACGGCCAAATGAGTAACTCTCCTGCTCAAAGAACATCAGCATGCCGTCAATGGACTGGATACACAGAGAGTGGTGGTCTGAGGGGAGAGAATAAAAGACAAACGTTACATGAGCATTGAATAAAGGTTCATTCAACACATAGGCTTAGGACATTAACACATGACAACCTGGTGGAATCATACTGGCATCACAGAAAAGTACACACAATGACAGAACATAGACCTGATTGCTGCCGGACTAAATTACTTGTAGAATGGTATACGTGCTGTGGAAAAATGTATGCAGCCTACATTTCTGCTTGATTTATTGGGGTGGCTCCGCTATGTTGTGGTGGTGGGTTAGCTGCTCCGCTATGTTGTAGTAGTGGGTCAGCTGCTCTGCTATGTTGTAGTAGTGGGTTAGCTGCTCTGCTATGTTGTAGTAGTGTGTTAGCTGCTCTGCTATGTTGTAGTAGTGGGTTAGCTGCTCTGCTATGTTGTAGTAGTGTGTTAGCTGCTCTGCTATGTTGTGGTGGTGGGTTAGCTGCTCTGCTATGTTGTAGTAGTGGGTTAGCTGCTCTGCTATGTTGTAGTAGTGGGTTAGCTGCTCTGCTATGTTGTGTAGTAGTGGTGAGTTAGCTGCTCTGCTATGTTGTAGTAGTGGGTTAGCTGCTCTGCTATGTTGTGTAGTAGTGGGTTAGCTGCTCTGCTATGTTGTGGTGGTGGGTTAGCTGCTCTGCTATGTTGTAGTAGTGGGTTAGCTGCTCCGCTATGTTGTGTAGTAGTGGTGAGTTAGCTGCTCTGCTATGTTGTAGTAGTGGGTTAGCTGCTCTGCTATGTTGAGTTGTAGTAGTGGGTTAGCTGCTCTGCTATGTTGTAGTAGTGGGTTAGCTGCTCTGCTATGTTGTAGTAGTGGGTTAGCTGCTCTGCGATGTGGTGTTGTAGTAGTGGGTTAGCTGCTCTGTTATGTTGTGGTGGGTTAGCTGCTCTGCTAAGTTGTAGTAGTGGGTTGCCTGCTCTGCTAAGTTGTGTTGTAGTAGTGGGTTAGCTGCTAAGTTGTGTTGTAGTAGTGGGTTAGCTGCTCTGCTATGTTGTAGAAGTGGGTTAGCTGCTCTGCTATGTTGTAGTAGTGGGTTAGCTGCTCTGCTATGTTGTAGTAGTGGGTTAGCTGCTCTGCTATGTTGTGGTGGTGGGTTAGCTGCTCTGCTATGTTGTATTAATGGGTTAGCTGCTCTGCTATTTTGTGTTGTAGTAGTGGGTTAGCTGCTCTGCTATGTTGTGTTGTAGTGGTGAGTTAGCTGCTCTGCTATGTTGTGTTATAGTAGTGGGTTAGCTGCTCTGCTATGTTGTAGTAGTGGGTCAGCTGCTCTGCTATGTTGTAGTAATGGGTTAGCTGCTCTGCTATGTTGTAGTAGTGGGTTAGCTGCTCTGCTATGTTGTAGTAGTGGGTTAGCTGCTCTGCTATGTTGTGTTATAGTAGTGGGTTAGCTGCTCTGCTATGTTGTAGTGGTGAGTTAGCTGCTCTGCTATGTTGTGTTGTAGTGGTGAGTTAGCTGCTCTGCTATGTTGTGTTATAGTAGTGGGTTAGCTGCTCTGCTATGTTGTAGTAGTGGGTCAGCTGCTCTGCTATGTTGTAGTAGTGGGTTAGCTGCTCTGCTATGTTGTAGTAGTGGGTTAGCTGCTCTGCTATGTTGTAGTAGTGGGTTAGCTGCTCTGCTATGTTGTGTTGTAGTAGTGGGTTAGCTGCTCTGCTATGTTGTAGTAGTGGGTTAGCTGCTCTGCTATGTTGTGTTGTAGTAGTGGGTTAGCTGCTCTGCTATGTTGTGTTGTAGTGGTGGGGTAGCTGCTCTGCTATGTTGTGTTATTGTAGTGGGTTAGCTGCTCTGCTATGTTGTAGTAGTGGGTTAGCTGCTCTGCTATGTTGTAGTAGTGGGTTAGCTGCTCTGCTATGTTGTAGTAGTGGGTTAGCTGCTCTGCTATGTTGTAGTAAGGTGTTAGCTGCTCTGCTATGTTGTAGTAGTGGGTTAGCTGCTCTGCTATGTTGTAGTAGTGGGTTAGCTGCTCTGCTATGTTGTAGTAGTGGGTTAGCTGCTCTGCTATGTTGTAGTAATGGGTTAGCTGCTCTGCTATGTTGTGTTGTAGTAGTGGGTTAGCTGCTCTGCTATGTTGTGTTGTAGTGGTGGGGTAGCTGCTCTGCTATGTTGTGTTATAGTAGTGGGTTAGCTGCTCTGCTATGTTGTGTTGTAGTGGTGGGTTAGCTGCTCTGCTCATTTGTCTCCTGCTGAATTTGATATGTCCATTAACACCTCTCGACCTGAGCAGGCCTGTTCACAGCAGCCTTACACAGCTTTAGGTCTGCGTTTGTGTGTGGAGTGCTTGGAATGGCCCACTGAGTTTTATGGCAGAGAAAATCTGAGATGGCTGAGTACACACACACACACACACAAAGAGCCATAATACAGAGTGGCTGTGAGAGCAGAGAACTATAATTAGGCCTCTACACGCTATTAAAAATCACACACATCAACGAGGGGTCAGGGAGTACCACCTGCAGAGCAGATACACACATACACAATAATAAACACGTGTGGGTGTGTGCTTCACCAGCTATTCTGGTCATCCTCCTTTGGTGAACTGGGCTCAGGGTGGGAGGTCAGTAAAACACCCAAGGACAAGGCCACTCACACAATTACCTCGCCCTGTGTGTGTGAGTGTATCACACGTATGGTGTGTGTGCATGTATGTGTGTGTCTTCTCTCACGCTTGTGAGTTTGTCTACGCCCATACTAAATATATTTAAAAAACGCTCTTCTAGCTCTTTTAAACATTATTCCAGCACGTCTACCCTTAGCAGAGACATACAGAGGAAACCAGCCCTACTAATAGCATTAATAGAACATGCTGTTACACAGGTTGAGCCCAAGGACAAAGCACAGAGGCTGGCAGGACAGAGCAGTGCAGTGGTTCTTTGGGCCTGGGTTCTGGGTGGAGTGTGGGCCAGGTGCTGCTTAGAATGGCCTACGCTGTTTGTGAGTGTGTGTGGCCCGATTCTGACCCAAACCCAGCCTAGCCATTAGGGCGGTATTACTACAACACCGCTATTACAGCGCCTACAGTCATTCCATGGTCAGGAACTATTATGGGTGCTCACATTTAGAGCAAGGTCCTACACACACTCATTTCAGATGAATACACTCACTCAGATGACAAGTGTGTACGGTGGAGTGTAGGAGCCGATTCCACAGGCTGTGCTGCTCCCTGGTGGTGGTGTGTGGTAGTGTAACCCTGGAGCAGGATCCTCTTGTCCTCTTATTTATAAGAACCTCATTGTAATCAACTCTCTCTCTCTCCCTACACTAACAGGAGAGGGACACGACTATACTGAGAGTGTGTGTGTGAGAGAGAGAGAGAGAGAGAGAGAGAGAGAGAGAGAGAGAGAGAGAGAGAGAGAGAGAGAGAGAGAGAGAGAGAGAGAGAGAGAGAGAGAGAGAGAGAGAGAGAGAAGGAGAGAAATGGAAAGGGAGGATAATAATGCTGCTTCTACCGTCTCTTATGACCGAAAAGAGCTTCAGGACATCAGAACTGAGATAACTCACTTCAAATTTTTCTTCAATAAGTCGGACGTGAGGGAAATGCTGCAGACAACCGACCAGGCCTAGATCCCTGTGATTCGCTGGAAAAGGAAACGTAGGTTTCGCGGAAAGAGATCAGGATGCCTTGTGAGGATCAGGTGAAGAGTGGCTAATCTGCCCTTTCCTTCCGTTCTTCTAGCTAACGTTCAATCGCTGGAAAATAAATGGGACGAACTGAAAGCACGTATATCCTAACGGGACATTAGAAACTGTAATATCTTGTGTTTTACCGAGTCGTGGCTGAACGACGACATTAAGATCATACAAGCTTGCATGTTATACACTCCATCGGCAGGACAGAACAGCAACGAGGGGCGAGGGCCTATGCATATTTGTAAACAATAGCTGGGGCACGATATCTAAGGAAGTCTCAGGGTTTTGCTCGCCTGAGGTAGAGTATCTCATGATAAGCTGTAGACCACACAATCTGTATTTTTCGTACATACCACCACAGACCAAGGCTGACACTAAAACCGCACTCAATGAGCAGTATTCCGCCATAAGCAAACAGGAAAACACTCATCCAGAGGCAGCACTCCTAGTGGCCGGGGACTTTAATGCAGGGAAACTTAAATTAGTTTTACCTCATTTCTATCAGCATGTTAAATGCGCAACCAGAGGGAAGAAAATCTAGATAACCTTCAATCAACACACAGAGACTCGTACAAAGCTCTCCCTCGGCCTCCATCTTACCATAACTCTTATCCTCTTGATTCCTGTTAGCAAGCAAAAAATTAAAGCAGGAAGCACCAGTGACCACTATATGAAAGTGGTCAGATGAAGCAGATGCTAAACTACAGGACTGTTTTGCTAGCACAGACCAGAAAATGTTCCCGGGATTCTTCCGATGGCATTGAGGAGTACACCACATCAGTCACTGGCTTTATCAATAAGTGCATCGAGGATGTCATCCCCACAGTGAATGTACCTACATACCCCAACCAGAAGATTACAGGCAACATCCACACTGAGCTAAAGGGTAGAGCTGCCGCTTTCAAGGAACGGGAATCTAACCCGGAAGCTTATAAGAAATCCTTCTATGTCCTCCGATGAACCATCAAACAGGCAAAGCGTCAATACAGGACTAAGATTGAATCCTACTACACCGGCTACGACGCTCGTCGGATATGGCAGGGCTTGCAAACTACTCCAATTTGTAAGTCGCTCTGGATAAGAGCGTCTGCTAAATGACTTAAATGTAAATGTAAATGTATTACGGACTACAAAGGGAAGCACAGCCGAGAGCTGCTCAGTGACACGAGTCTACCATACAAGATAAATAACTTCTATGCTCGCTTCAAGGCAAGTAACACTGAAACATGCATGAGAGCATAGACTGTTCCAGACGACTCTGTGATCATCCTCTCCGCAGCCGATGTGAATAAGATCTTTAAACAGGTCAACATTCACACGGCTGCTGGGCCAGGCGGATTACCAGGACGTGTACTCCGAGCATGCACTGACCAACTGGCAAGTGTCTTCACTGACCATTTCAACCTCTCCCTGTCTGATTGTGTAATACCAACATGTTTCAAGCAGACCACCATAGTCCCTGTGCCCAAAAACACTAAGGTAACCTGCCTAAATGACTACCGACCCGCAGCACTCACATCTGTAGCCATGAAGTGCTTTGAAAGGCTGGTCATGGCTCACATCAACACCATTATCCCAGAAACCCTAGACCCACTCCAATTTGCATACTGCACCAACAGATCCACAGATGATGCAATCTCTATTATACTCCACACTGCCCTCACTCACCTGGACATATACGGAACACCTATGTGAGAATGCTATTCAGTGTCCTCAAAGCTCATCACTAAGCTAAGGATCCTGGGCTAACACTACTCCCTCTGCAACTGGATCCTGGACATGTCTGGCCACCCCCAGGTGGTAAGGATAGGTATCAACACATCCGCTACGCTGATCCTCAACACAGGGGCCCCTCAGGGGTGCATGCTCAGTCGCTTCCTGTACTCCCTGTTCACTCATGACTGCACAGCCAGGCATTACTCCAAAGCCATCATTAAGTTTGTTGATGACACAACAGAGTGATCACCGACAACGATGAGAGCCTATAGGGAGGAGGTCAGAGACCTGACCGTGTGGTGCAAGGACAACAAACTCTCCCTCAACGTGATCAAGACAAAGGAGATGACTGTGGAATAAAGGAAAAGGAGGACTGAGCAGGCCCCCATTCTCATTGACAGGGCTGTAGTGGAGCAGGTTGAGAGCTTCAAGTTCCTTGGCTTCCACATAGCCATCAAACTACATGGTCCAAGCACACCAAGACAGTCGTGAAGACAAAACCTATTCCCCCTCAGGAGACTGAAAAGATTTGGCATGGGTTTTACAGCTGCACCATTGAGAGCATCCTGATGGGTTGCATCACAGCCTGGTATGGCAACTGCTCGGCTTCCGACCCGCAAGGCACTACAGAGGGTAGTGCGTACGGCCCAGTACATCACTGGGGCCAAGCTTCCTGCCATCCAGGACTTCTATACCAGGCACTGTCCGAGGAAGGCCCTAAAAATTGTCAAAGACTCAAGCCACCCTATTCATAGAAGGTTCTCTTCTGCTACCGCACGGCAAGCGGTACCGGAGCACCAAGTCTAGGTCCAAGAGGCTTCTAAACAGCTTCTACCCACAAGGCATAAGACCCCTAAATAGCTTTTCAAATGGCTACCCAGATTATTTACATTTGCCCCCCCCCCATGCTGCTGCTACTCTGTTATTATCTATGCATAGCCACTCTAATAACTCTACCAACATGTACATAATTACCTCAATTACCTGGACACCGGTGCCCCCCGCACGTTGACACATTGACTCTGTACCGGTTGCCCCTGTACAAAGCCCTGCGATTGTAATTTACTGCTACTCTTTCATTATTTGTTATTCTTACCTCTTACTTTTTTAGGGATTTTCTTACAACTGCATTGTTGTTTAAGGGCTTGTGAGTAAGCACTGTATTCGGCACATGTGACAAATAAAAGTTGATCTAATTGAGAAATGATGTGAGAGAGAGAGAGAGAGAGAGAGAGAGAGAGAGAGAGAGAGAGAGAGAGAGAGAGAGAGAGAGAGAGAGAGAGAGAGAGAGAGAGAGAGAGAGAGAGAAGTGAATGGGAGTGTGTGTGGTTTGCGCAAATGGAAACTGGCATGAATGAAGGAGTCCATAAAGCGCTGGAAGTCTATGAAATGAATGTAAGGTGAAGAAGAGTTCAGGGGTTAATGAGGAACGTTAGAATGCCAGAGGGGAGAGAGGGAGAGAGGATCGGGGGAAGAAATCATCCCTCAAGAGAAATATATGTATTTGGAAAAAAGGAGGGGAAAGCCCTCGACTCTGCAGCATCCAAGAAAAGTAATGACTCCCATCCTAAACATCTCCTCTATAACAGTAACCAACACAGCTCCAAGTCTCCTCACACACAAACCAGTAAACTGAAGCCCTTTTAGACATGAGAAGGCCAATAATAAAACAAGGGATATATTGTTGAGGTGTGTGTGTGTGTGTGTGTGTGTGTGTGTGTGTGTGTGTGTGTGTGTGTGTGTGTGTGTGTGTGTGTGTGTGTGTGTGTGTGTGTGTGTGTGTGTGTGTGTGTGTGTGTGTGTGTGTGTGTGTGTGTGTGTGTGTGTGTGTGTGTGTGTGTGTGTGTGTGTTCCAGGGAGCACGTTTTTGGATAACTGTGTTCTCCCATTAATGAATTGCCTGTTGTCTCTTGTCTGGGGCTTGGTCCAGATTTCAGCAGTGTGTTCCTGGCAGGCTAAAAGAGAGCTTCTGTGGTTGACCTGACACAACCTTTGAAGGACACACAGAACCTAACTTACTACACATACAAATACACCCACACGTGTGCAGATGCATCCACACAACGATCCAGTCACTGCCATCCAAATAAACCTGCACCAGAACGCCAAGGGTTCCCCTCCACACAGAATGAATCATATTCTACACTTATAGCTCTGTGGTCATTAGAAATGAAAGGGCAGTGAATTTACTCAAAACATTTTTTTTAAGTGTGTGTGGTTTGTGACTAAACTGTCAATGCATATCTGTTACATGTGAAGTGTTTGAGCTGCTCATGTGATGTGTAACATGTGACCCCTCCGAAGGTTCCATAAGTCATGTTGCAAGCGGTCCTCTGGAGGATGTGCTCATAGACCCGCTTGAGCTGGTACTGAACCCGATGCTCCACATCACCAGCAGTACCTATGGTAGAGAGAGAGAGACAGTAGAGCGAGGTAGAGAGAAATAGAGGGAGAGAGAGACAGTAGAGCAAGGTAGAGAGAAATAGAGGGAGAGAGAGACAGTAGAGCGAGATAGAGAGAAATAGAGGGAGAGAGAGACAGTAGAGCAAGGTAGAGAGAAATAGAGGGAGAGAGAGACAGTACAGTGAGGTAGAGAGAAATAGAGGGAGAGACAGTAGAGCAAGGTAGAGAGAAATAGAGGGAGAGACAGTAGAGCGAGGTAGAGAAATAGAGGGAGAGAGAAATAGAGGGAGAGAGAGACAGTAGAGCGAGGTAGAGAGTAATAGAGGGAGAGAGAGACAATAGAGCGGTTAGAGAGAAATAGAGGGAGAGAGAGAGACAAGTAGAGCGAGTTAGAGAGAAATAGAGGGAGAGAGAGACAGTAGAACGAGGTAGAGAAATAGAGGGAGAGAGAGACAGTAGAGCGAGTTAGAGAGAAATAGAGGGAGAGAGAGACAGTAGAGCGAGGTAGAGAGGTAGAGAGAAATAGAGGGAGAGAGAGACAGTAGAGCGAGGTAGAGAGAAATAGAGGGAGAGAGAGACAGTAGAGCGAGTTAGAGAGAAATAGAGGGAGAGAGAGACAGTAGAACGAGGTAGAGAAATAGAGGGAGAGAGAGACAGTAGAGCAAGGTAGAGAGAAATAGAGGGAGAGAGAGACAGTAGAGCGAGGTAGAGAGAAATAGAGGGAGAGAGAGACAGTAGAGCGAGATAGAGAGAAATAGAGGGAGAGAGAGACAGTAGAGCAAGGTAGAGAGAAATAGAGGGAGAGAGAGACAGTAGAGCGAGGTAGAGAGAAATAGAGGGAGAGAGAGACAGTAGAGCAAGTAGAGAGTAGAGGGAGAGAGAGAGAAATAGAGAAATAGGGAGAGAGAGACAGTAGAGCGAGGTAGAGAGAAATAGAGGGAGGAGAGACAGTAGAGCAAGGTAGAGAAATAGAGGGAGTGAGAGACAGAGAAATAGAGAGAAATAGAGGGAGAGAGAGACAGTAGAGCGAGGTAGAGAGAAATAGAGGGAGAGACAGTAGAACGAGAGAGAAATAGAGGGAGAGAGAAATAGAGGGAGAGAGAGACAGAGCGAGGTACAGAGTAATAGAGGGAGAGAGAGACAATAGAGCGCGGTAGAGAAATTGAGGGAGATAGAAATAGAGGGAGAGAGAGACAGTAGAGCGAGGTAGAGAAATAGAGGGAGAGAGAAATAGATGGAGAGAGAGACAGTAGAGCGCGGTAGAGAAATTGAGGGAGATAGAAATAGAGGGAGCGAGAGACAGTAGAGCGAGGTAGAGAGTAATAGAGGGAAGGAGAGACAGTAGAGCGAGTTAGAGAGAAATAGAGGGAGAGAGAGACAGTAGAGCGAGTTAGAGAGAAATAGAGGGAGAGAGAGACAGTAGAGCGAGTTAGAGAGTAATAGAGGGAGAGAGAAATAGAGGGAGAGAGAGACAGTAGAGCGAGGTAGAGAGTAATAGAGGGAGAGAGAGACAGTAGAGCGAGTTAGAGAGAAATAGAGGGAGAGACCCACCCTCCATATTAATATTTATTGTCGCATATCATTGCTATGTCCTATGGTTAAATCTGCAGAGAAAGAACTAGACTAACGGGAGCAAACTGCCATAGTATCAAATCAAATCAAATCAAATTGGTCACATGCTTCATAAACAACAGGTGTAGACTAACATTGAAATGCTTACTCACGGGCCCTTCCCAACAATGCAGAGAGAAAAATATAGAAAAAAATAATAACACAAAGAATAAATACTGTACCAGTAACGAGACAATTTGCAGGGGTACGAGTTATTTGAGGTAGATATGTACATATAGGTAGGGGTAGGCAACATGATAAATAGTAAACAGTTGCAGCAGCATATGTGATGAGTCAAAATAGTTAGTGCAAAGAGGGTAATGCAGATAGTTAACCAAATAACTACACAGACTATTTAGTAGTGTTATGGCTTGGGGGGTTAGAATCTGTTCAGGGTCCTGTTGGTTCCAGACTTGGTGCATCGGTACCGCTTGCAGTGGGGTAGGTAGCAGAGAAAACAAACAGTATGTGACTTGGTTCGCTGAAGGTCTTGGATGTCAAGGAGCTTGACCCCAATGATGTACTGGGCCGTACTTACTACCTCTGTAGCGCCTTACGGTCGGATGTCAAGCAGTTGCCACACCAGGCGGTGATGCAGCCAGTCAAGATACTCTCAATGGTGTAGCAATAGAACTTTTGGAGGATCTGAGGGCCAGTGCCAAATCTTCACAGCCACCTGATGGGAAGAGGAGTTGTCATGCCTTCTTCACGACTGTGCTGGTGTGTCTGGACTAGAGGTCGACCGATTAATCGGAATGGCTGACTAATTAAGGCCGATTTCAAGTTTTCATAACAATTGGTAATCGGAATATTTGGACACCGATCATGGCCGATTACATTGCACTCCACGAGGAGACTGCGTGACAGACTGACTACCTGTTATGCGAGTGCAGCAAGGAGCCATGATAAGGTGCTAGTTAGCATTAAACATATCTTATAAAAAACAATCAATCTTAACATAATCACTAGTTAAGTACACATGGTTGATGATATTACTAGTTTATCTAGCTTGTCCTGCGTTGCATATAATCGATGCGGTGCCTGTTCATTTATCATTGAATCATAGCCTACTTCGCCAAACGGGTGATTTAACAAGCGCATTTGTGAAAAAAGCACTGTTGTTGCACCAATGTGTACCTAACCATAAACATCAATGCCTTTTTAAAAAATCAATACACAATTATATATTTTTAAACCTGCATATTTAGTTAATATTGCCTGCTGACATAGATTTCTTTTAACTAGGGAAATTTTGTCACTTTTCTTGCGTTCTGTGCAACAGAGTCAAGGTTTATGCAGCAGTTTGGGCAGCCTGGCTCGTTGCGAACTGTGAAGACTATTTCTTCCGAACAAAGACTTCGCCAAACAGGGGATGATTTAACAAAAGCGCATTTGCGAAAAAAGCATAATATTTGCACGAATGTACCTAACCATAAACATCAACGCCTTTTTTAAAATCAATACACAAGTATATATTTTTAAACCTGCATATTTAGTTAATATTGCCTGCTGACATAGATTTCTTTTAACTAGAGAAATTGTGTCACTTCTCTTACGTTCATTGCATGCAGAGTCAGGGTATATGCAACAGTTTGGGCCGCCTGGCTCGTTGCAAACTAATTTGCCTGAATTTTACGTAATTATGAAATAACATTGAAAGTTGTGCAATGTAACAGGAATATTTAGACTTGTGGATGCCACCCGGGTGGATGCCACCCGTTAGATCAAATACGGAACGGTTCCATATTCCACTGAAAGAATAAACGTTTTATTTTTTTAAATGATAGTTTCTGGATTTGACCATATTAATGACCTAAGGCTCGTATTTCTGTGTGTTATTATGTTATAATTAAGTCTATGATTTGATATTTGATAGAGCAGTCTGACTGAGCAGTGGTAGGCAGCAGCAGGCTAGTAAGCAGTCATTCAAACCGCACTTTAGTGCGTTTGCCAGCAGCTCTTCGCAATGCTTCAAGCATTGCGCTGTTTATGACTTCAAGCCTATCAACTCCCAAGATTAGGCTGGTGTAACCGATGTGAAATGGCTAGCTAGTTAGCGGGGTGCTCGCTAATAGCGTTTCAAACGTCACTCGCTCTGAGACTTGGAGTAGTTGTTCCCCTTGCTCTGCAAGGGCCGCAGCTTTTGTGGAGCGATGAGTAACGCTGCTTTGAGGGTGGCTGTTGTCGATGTGTTCCTGGTTCGAGCCCAGGTAGGAGCGAGGAGAGGGACGGAAGCTATACTGTTACACTGGCAATACTAAAGTGCCTCTAAGAACATCCAATAGTCAAAGGTATATGAAATACAAATGGTATAGAGAGAAATAGTCCTATAATTCCTATAATAACCTCAACCTAAAACTTCTTACCTTGGAATATTGAAGACTATATTTACTATATATTGAAGATGTTCTGAGCAAGGAACTTAAACGTTAGCTTTTTTACATGGCACATATTGTACTTTTACTTTCTTCTCCAACACTTTGTTTTTGCATTATTTAAACCAAATTGAACATGTTTAATTATTTATTTGAGGCTAAATTGATTTGATTGATGTATTATATTAAGTAAAAATAAAAGTGTTCATTCAGTATTGTTGTAATTGTCATTATAACAAATAAATAAATACATTTAAAAAAATGTAAAAATGTTTTTAACAAATATTTAAAAATAAATAAATAAAATAATCCGATTAATCGGTATCGGCTTTTTTTGGTCCTCCAATAATCGGTATCGGCGTTGAAAGATCATAATTGGTCGACCTCTAATCTGGACCATGTTAATTCCTGTGGACACCGAGGAACTTGATGCTCTCGACACACTCCACTACAGTCCCATTGATGTGGAAGTGGACGTGCGCAGCCCACTGTGTCCGATAGTCCAAGATCAGCTCCTTTGTCTTGCCGACATTGAGGGAGAGGTTGTTGTCCTGACTGACCACCTCTCTATAGGCGGTTTCATCGCAGTCGGTTATCAGGCCTACCACCGTTGTGTCATCAGCAAACTTAATGGTGTTGGTATTGTGCGTGGCCATGCAGTCGTGGGTGAACAGGGAGTACAGGAGGGGACTAACCACGCACATCTGAAGAGCGTGGCGGATGTGTTGTTGCCTATCCTCACCACTTGGCGACGGCAAATCAGGAAGTCCAGGATCCAGTTGCAGAGGGAGATGTTCAGTCCCGAGGTCCTGAGCTTAGTGATGAGCTTGGAAGGCACTATTTATTTTTATTTCACCTTTATTTAACCAGGTAGGCAAGTTGAGAACAAGTTCTCATTTACAATTGCGACCTGGCCAAGATAAAGCAAAGATAAAGCAAAGCAGTTCGACAGAGAGACACAGCGACACAGAGTTACACATGGAGCAAAACAAACATACAGTCAATAATACAGTATAAACAAGTCTATATACAATGTGAGCAAATGAGGTGAGAAGGGAGGTAAAGGCAAAAAGGCCATGGTGGCAAAGTAAATACAATATAGCAAGTAAAACACAGGAATGGTAGTTTTGCAATGGAAGAATGTGCAAAGTAGAAATAAAAATAATGGGGTGCAAAGGAGCAAAATAAATAAATAAATTAAATACAGTTGGGAAAGAGGTAGTTGTTTGGGCTAAATTATAGATGGGCTATGTACAGGTGCAGTAATATGTGAGCTGCTCTGACAGTTGGTGCTTAAAGCTAGTGAGGGAGATAAGTGTTTCCAGTTTCAGAGATTTTTGTAGTTCGTTCCAGTCATTGGCAGCAGAGAACTGGAAGGAGAGGCGGCCAAAGAAAGAATTGGTTTTGGGGGTGAGTAGAGAGATATACCTGCTGGAGCGTGTGCTACAGGCGGGAGATGCTATGGTGACCATCGAGCTGAGATAAGGGGGGACTTTACCTAGCAGGGTCTTGTAGATGACATGGAGCCAGTGGGTTTGGCGATGAGTATGAAGCGAGGGCCAGCCAACGAGAGCGTACAGGTCGCAATGGTGGGTAGTATATGGGGCTTTGGTGACAAAACGGATTGCACTGTGATAGACTGCATCCAATTTGTTGAGTAGGGTATTGGAGGCTATTTTGTAAATGACATCACCAAAGTCAAGGATTGATAGGATGGTCAGTTTTACAAGGGTATGTTTGGCAGCATGAGTGAAGGATGCTTTGTTGCGAAATAGGAAGCCAATTCTAGATTTAACTTTGGATTGGAGATGTTTGATATGGGTCTGGAAGGAGAGTTTATAGTCTAACCAGACACCTAAGTATTTGTAGTTGTCCACGTATTCTAAGTCAGAGCCGTCCAGAGTAGTGATGTTGGACAGGCGGGTAGGTGCAGGTAGCGATCGGTTGAAGAGCATGCATTTAGTTTTACTTGTATTTAAGAGCAATTGGAGGCCACGGAAGGAGAGCTGTATGGCATTGAAGCTTGCCTTGAGGGTTGTTAACACAGTGTCCAAAGAAGGGCCAGAAGTATACAGAATGGTGTCGTCTGCGTAGAAGTGGATCAGAGACTCACCAGCAGCAAGAGCGACCTCATTGATGTATGCAGAGAAGAGAGTCGGTCCAAGAATTGAACCCTGTGGCACCCCCATAGAGACTGCCAGAGGTCCGGACAGCAGACCCTCCGATTTGACACACTGAACTCTATCAGAGAAGTAGTTGGTGAACCAGGCGAGGCAATCATTTGAGAAACCAAGGCTGTCGAGTCTGCCGATGAGGATGTGGTGATTGACAGAGTCAAAAGCCTTGGCCAGATCAATGAATACGGCTGCACAGTAATGTTTCTTATCGATGGTGGTTAAGATATCGTTTAGGACCTTGAGCGTGGCTGAGGTGCACCCATGACCAGCTCTGAAACCAGATTGCATAGCAGAGAAGGTATGGTGAGATTCGAAATGGTCGGTAATCTGTTTGTTGACTTGGCTTTCGAAGACCTTAGAAAGGCATGGTAGGATAGATATAGGTCTGTAGCAGTTTGAGTCAAGAGTGTCCCCCCATTTGAAGAGGGGGATGACCACAGCTGCTTTCCAATCTTTGGGAATCTCAGACGACACGAAAGAGAGGTTGAACAGGCTAGTAATAGGGGTGGCAACAATTTCGGCAGATAATTTTAGAAAGAACGGGTCCAGATTGTCTCGCCCGGCTGATTTGTAGGGGTCCAGATTTTGCAGCTCTTTCAGAACATCAGCTGAACGGATTTGGGAGAAGGAGAAATGGGGAAGGCTTGGGCAAGTTGCTGTTGGGGGTGCAGTGCTGTTGACCGGGGTAGGAGTAGCCAGGTGGAAAGCATGGCCAGCCGTAGAAAAATGCTTATTGAAATTCTCAATTATGGTGGATTTATCAGTGGTGACAGTGTTTCCTATCTTCAGTGCAGTGGGCAGCTGGGAGGAGGTGTTCTTATTCTCCATTTACTTTACAGTGTCCCAGAACTTTTTTGAGTTAGTGTTGCAGGAAGCAAATTTCTGCTTGAAAAAGCTAGCCTTGGCTTTTCTAACTGCCTGTGTATAATGGTTTCTAGCTTCCCTGAACAGCTGCATATCACGGGGGCTGTTTGATGCTAATGCAGAACGCCATAGGATGTTTTTGTGTTGGTTAAGGGCAGTCAGGTCTGGGGAGGACCAAGGGCTATATCTGTTCCTCGTTCTAAATTTCTTGAATGGGGCATGTTTATTTAAGATGGTTAGGAAGGCATTTAAAAAAATATCTATATAACTATAGTGTTGAACTCTGAGTTCCTGTTGTCCAGGTGGGAGAGGGCAGTGTGTAGTGCAATAGAGATTGCGTCATCTGTGGATTTATTGGGGCGGTATGCACATTGGAGTGGGTCTAGGGTTTCTGGGATAATGGTGTTGATGTGAGCCATGACCTTTCCAAGCATTTCATGGCTACAGATGTGATTGCTTCGGGGACACAGTCATTTAGACAGGTTACCTTGGCATTCTTGGGCACAGGGACTATGTTGGTCTGCTTGAAACATGTAGGTATTACACACTGGGTCAGGGAAAGGTTGAAAATGTCAGTGAAAACACCCGCCAGCTTGTCAGCGCATGCTCTGAGTACGCGTCCTGGTAATCTGTCTGACCCCGCGGCCTTATGAATGGTAACCTGTTTAAAGGTCCTACTCACATCGGTTAAGGAGTGCCAGATCACACAGTTGTCCAGAACTGCTGCTGATCTTATGCATGGTTCAGTGTTGTTTGCCTCAAAGTGAGCATTAGAAGGCATTTAGCTTGTCTGGTAGGCTCGTGCCACTGGGCAGCTCGCAGTTGGGTTTTCCCTTTGTAATCCGTGATAGTTTGCAAGCCCTGCCACATCCGACGAGCGTCACAGCCGGCGTAGTAGGATCCGATCTTAGTCCTGTTTTGATTCATTGCTTGTTTGATTGATCGTCAGAGGTCGCAACGTGATTTCTTATATACGTGTCCGGATTAGTGTCCCGCACCTTGAAAGCGGCAGCCCTGGCCTTTAGCTCAGTGCGGCTGTTGCCTGTAATCCATTACTTTTGGTTGGGATATGTACAGGTCATACCGTCACTGTGGGGACGATGTGCTAAATGTGATAAACTGGCATCAGATGAATCCCGGAACATATTTCAGTCTGTAGTAGTCCATCAATGCGGTGTGACATGCATATTACAGCCAATGTTGAAATGTGTGGTATTACCTGAGACGGAGTACACAGACAGTCGTCTGGGGTGCAGCACAGCCAGATGAAGCAGATCTGAACTCCTGCAGAGAAGTTAATTCAATTACTGCGAAGAACAGATGCCCAAAATCACCAATGAAAACATAAAGGACAATACTGACATAAGAGTATATCAGTATAGATATAATGAAGTATATCCTAATGGTAAAGGTCAGGATTGGGGGGGTAGTCAAACCTGGCCCTAAATTTGTATTCTGGGGGCAACTGCTGCTTCATGCACAAGTTGTGAACGGATAAATATAATACAATATGCATAGGAAAAAGTGACAAATCTGTTTGATGTAAATCTATGGTTTAAACATGTGTTCTACAGCTTTGCGGAGGAACACGTCTGTCATCAACCCTGCTGTAATGTTTACGGTGGAAAAACAACTAAAAATGAAGCCTGGGTGATTTCTTCTTAACTCAAAACCACAGCGCCCACTGTCGATGAGAACACATTTCACCATCTCCCGCCCCACTGCTCTAGAGACAAAATTTACAATGTGTTTCTCTGTTTAGGGAACACTCAATGGTCATTCAAAATGCTAACCGAAACCAGCTACCCAAAACATACAGTAACATAAAATGTCAGCAAACAGATGAAGGAATCCTTTGATTTATACATCCCTTTTGTGGGCAAAACTTTTGGAAAATGCCCGGCTTTTCCAGGAAGCCTGTCTCTCCAGGAGGTCCCTGTGCACCCAGGAATGGACCACCGTGATGACATGTCCCAACATTCCAGTCTTCCCTCACCATTCCATTCCTCCCTTTCTCTCCATCTTTCTCCTCCTATCCCCCTCTTTCTTCTCTTACTTGAATCGTTTTGCCATGGGGAGAGCAGAGGAGGCAATGGCGGTTTCAGTCTAGCGCTTGACATTTTTTGTTCAAAATATTAGAGTATTTACTCAACCTGTATTTGGCAAGTTAAAGTGCTTGAGAACAAATTTCCTTTAACAACATCTTGAAATGGGACCCTGGGGTGTTTCCAGCTATGTGCTGGTAACTTGGTGGTTAGCCTAAAGTAGTGGAGCCAGCCAAGTTTGAGACTAGGTGGTTGATATAGTATGATAAATCACATGGAGAGAGCTGAACTCATGACATGGTGGTCAGGATTTACTGGAAGCAGATTAAGACAAGAACAAAGTTGAAGTCAATGCCAAAGGTTCATGAACTCCATTGATGTCTACTCAGTGGATAACCGAACAGCAACTACCTCTTGACTTTGTGGTACAGAGTCAGGAGTTCACGACATGGTCAGCAAGGTCATGTGATCAGGAAAAACCTTTGGCCCTTGAAGCTAATGTGTGTTTAGGACTGGGTGGGAAGCAACAGGAAAAGCCATTGTCTCCCAACTCATGACATCATCATTCCTGTGCAACTCTATTCCTTCGGTGCAGTGATGTAGGACAATGAGAGTAGAGAATTCCATTAGTGACGTGGTACTTTAAGATTCTAAGTAGGGCTATGTTGAGTTAACGCCACGATTGCCCATTTGACCTGCAATTCCAGGTCACACTTCTGAGTGCCAGAATACCAGAGAGGGGGGAGGAGAAAAGGCATTATTAACACAATGACTGAGTGACCTTTATTTAACTAGACAAGTCAGTTAAGAACAAATTCTTATTTACAATGAAGGCCTACACCGGCCAAACTCGGACGACGTTGGGCCAATTGTGCGCCGCCCTATGGGACTCCCAATCACGGGCGGTTGTGATACAGCCTGGATTGCTTACAGTCAGTGATAGCATCATAAGCATACATCCCAGAACAGCAGGTGCATGTAGCATACTATTTGAGCAGCAGGTGCGTGTAGCATGCTATTTGAGCAGCAGATGCGTGTAACATACTATTTGAGCAGCAGGTGCATGTAGCATACTATTTGAGCAGCAGGTGCATGTAGCATACTATTTGAGCAGCAGGTGTGTGTAGCATACTATTTGAGCAGCAGGTGCGTGTAGCATACTATTTGAGCAGCAGGTGCGTGTAGCATACTATTTGAGCAGCAGGTGCATGTAGCATGCTAATTGAGCAGCAGGTGCATGTAGCATACTATTTGAGCAGCAGGTGCATGTAGCATACTATTTGAGCAGCAGGTGCATGTAGCATACTATTTGAGGAGCAGGTGCATGTAGCATACTATTTGAGGAGCGGGTGCATGTACCATACTATTTGAGCAGCAGGTGCATGTACCATACTATTTGAGCAGGTGCATGTAGGCAGCAGGTGCATGTAGCATACTATTTGAGAAGCAGGTGCATGTAGCATACTATTTGAGCAGCAGGTGCATGTAGCATACTATTTGAGAAGCAGGTGCATGTAGCATACTATTTGAGCAGCAGGTGCATGTAGCATACTATTTGAGCAGTAGGTGGGTGTGCCCTGGTACTTACGAGAAAAACCTGCCCACTTCAACCTGGATGACGGGGTCTCTGAGCTGCACCTCCAGTAGCTGGCTGGGGGCCGGGTTCTCCAGGCTTGGCAGGGTGGGGGGAGAAGACCTGCAGCATGCCCATGTAGTTGCCCTCCACTATCTTATCTACAGGATATACTTCCTCAGCTTAGACATTGTGGTATGGTCTCATATTGCTCCCTTCATTGTACAAAACATTAAGAAAACCTGTTCTTTCCATGACAGACTGACCAGTTGAATCCAGGTGAAAGCTATGATCCCTTATTGATGTCACTTGTTAAATCCACTTCAAATCAGTGTAGATGAAGGGGATGAGACAGTTTAAAGAAGGAGTTTTAAGCCTTGACAATTGAGACATGAATTGTTCATGTGTGAATGGGCAAGACAAAATATGTAAGTGTCTTTGAACAGGGTCTGGTAGTAGGTGCCAGGCACACCGGTTTGTGTCAAGAACTGCAATACTGCTGGGTTTTTCACACTCAACAGTTTCCTGTGTGTATCAAGAATAGTCCACCACCCAAAGGGACCACCATACAAGGTGTCGAAAGTGTTGTCATCTTGACAACTCTGGGAAGCATTGGATTCATTATGGGCCAGCATCCCAGTGGAATGCTTTCAACACCTTGTAGAGTCCATGCCCCGATGAATTGAGGCTGTTCTGAGGGCAAAGAGGGGGGTGCAACTCAATATTAGGAAGGTGTTCTTAATGTTTTGTACACTCAGTGTATGTGCTTTATATCGAGAGGAAAAATGGTATGTTTTAAACATGGTAATAAAGATCCAGGAAGTTAAGTCAATCAGTAAGTCAATCAGACAATTAACAAATCTGATTTGTGCATGTAAATAAGACTATGGTACCAGGGGCACTTTCACTCTCAGTTTGTTTTTTGGTCTATTAGTGAACGTCTTTGTAGTGCAGAGTGCAGTCAGACACACCACAACCCCACACCTTCTCACCATTTTGTCCACATCTCCGACACACAGGCATCCCTGGTCAAACTCCTCCCCCTCGCCCAGCACCTCGGCCCACCAATCACACACCTTGAACAGAGACATGCTACTGCAGAGGAGACAGACAAGACGATCGGACGGACAGACACTGAGGGTCATATCACCCCTCTCATGGACACCATAATACTGCTTGTCAGTCTTCCACACGTGACTGACACTCATCATAATGGACAGGTGGAAGCAATATGGCTGATACCTGCTGTTTGTCTACCCCACTTGGAACCAAATGGAAAGATGAAACGATTGGAAGAGTTGGCTTTCATGTATTCCACCAAGTCTCCTATATGGCATGATCTTTCTAAGCCTACTTTAACTCACTCTAAGTGTAATGGGTGCCAGCCTCAGATTTGTAGTGCTTTATCAAGCTAGTGTGTGTCTGGTAATTCACTGATCTGCTTTTATTGCAGGGGATTAACACCGACCTCTTACAGGAGACCTATATTAGGCTTCATGCTGATGTTTCTTTGACTCCGGAACCCAGAGGGAGGTTTGGACAGTGGTCTGTGTGTGAGACACTGACCGTAAACCCCTGTTACACTAACCAATGACAGCTGAGTCACATGATCAGGGATTGTAATCAGAGCATGGGCCAAGCAGATTTATTTCCCCATTGTCAACTGCTGAGCAGGTGGAATGGACAGCTAATCCATAGAGAGAATCCCTTCATCCCTCTACACCAAGACCATATATAACCATTCAAATGATAGCCCTATTATTTCGATGTTGAAAGATTACACAAGTGGAATATATGCCTATAGCCTTATACCACCTGCCTACTTGACTATCACGGCCAAGACCTTTCAGCAGCCCCTTTTCATCTATTGACCGACAGTAAAGCACAGCCAACATTTTGCAATCAACCACATCATAATTAAACATTATCCAGGTGTGCCATGCATATCAGCAGAGTTCCGACTCCATTTCATGAGAGGTGAATAGAATTATTTCCACATAACTAGCTAGATCTAACCTTAGTATCTAGCTAGCAACATCAACGTGCATAATCTGTTGATTAAGATAGGTAGCTAACGTTAGTAGAGTTTGCGGGCACGCATTGTCCATATGTTGAAAATGGTTATAAACAGAACAAAAACTAACTAAACTGGACGACGTACATGATTCTCTACAGGTAGCAAACTAGCCAGCCAGGAAACACCTCGAGCGAAGTTAGTTAACGTTAGCTGACTAATTAACACTGGCTGTGCTTGTGCCTGGCTTGGAGGCTAACAAGCGTCTAGTTTCAACATTCCAGCGACATATGCAAATTCTAAACGTGCCTCCTTTTACCTCTAACAAGACGAGCCTGTCTGTGGTTCGCAGTTCAGATTTTTTTTTAAAAATCACATTTTACGTGTGCCTCATCAACTTGCTTGAAGCCTGTTGTCATAGCAGTGACACTAACGATGGACTTTAGTACTTAAGCGCATGATCAGAAACGCACAAACCCACATGTTTATGGGAAACGGAGTTTTTATTCTCCACAGACGTTCTCGTCTGGTGCACGAGACTACAGACGTTCAGGTAAACGGAGGTTAAATGGTCTCAATCTAATCACATGCGATTGCACATTAAACATGTCACTCAACATCTTTTATAATGACCATTAATTGCTTATATATACACACACACACGTTTGAGGCATATTTCTTATTTCTCGTGTTTTTTCTTCTCGTTTTACATTATTGCACTGTTGGGTATTGAGTTTGCAAGAAAGGAATTTCGCTGTACTTGTTCGTGTGACATTTAAATTTGAGGGTAAATATAGCAATTAAATGGAACATCCAATATTATGATTTGGAATGGAAGCTGTATTATACGGATATACTTGCAATCAAATTCTCAATAATCTGCCTTGTGCATAATGGAACTAAGTGATTTCTTGTAGTTCGTTAATGTTTTACACGTTAGTGTTTTTATTACACTGTTATCACAATATCACTTGTGTCAGTCATTTAGTTTCGTATTTTAGTAAAAGTAGGGCTCGTCCGGGATTTGAACCCGGGACCTCTCGCACCCTAAGCGAGAATCATACCCCTAGACCAACGAGCCAGATGAATAAAGTACAAAACAGCCCAGAACAAGTATGCCACGTAAGTATGGATTTTGCAGACAGCTCTTTTGGTACTGTAGTGAAATGTTATTTAACTGGACTTTGTCGTTCTCTAGAGGTCCATTTTGGTATTACATCTTGCTTTCACCCACAATCCCAACACAAGCTTGATCGTACAGTTGAACAGAAAACACCATGTTATTTGACAAGTTTTATTCGCAAGTTATTTCCCCCGCTGTTCATTAGACAAATCTGAAGTTAAGAAAAGGCAACATGCATGTGTAGCAGCACGTTTAAAACGCTAACATTTTAAATATAAAAACGTAAAACATGTGCAAGACAAAACTGAGAAACTTAAGGGGGTGAATAAGCATTTCCAAGCTTGAGGTAGAGTTAAAATTTGAACCACAAAATAAAAATGGTCAATGGGTGTGGATAAAAGGCCAAGTTAAACAACATATGAATCTTATTGAATGTTGCTGAGCCACAGACCAAGGTGCTTTACCCAGTGGTGTTCTCTTGTATTATACTGCCTATTGAGCAGGCTACTTTTCCTCTGTGTAATGACTTCTTTGGTATAGGACTTTATTTGACACTATATAATTCATAATCAGTTACATCAACAGTAATACCCCATAACTAACTTATGAAAATCTTTAGCACCACTAGTTACTACTATTATCGCAACCGTCATTGACAATTGTTTAATTTCTTGATTAAATTTGTATTTTTTACCTTTATTTAACTAGGTAAGACAGTTGAGAACAAATTCTTATTTACAATGACGGCCTAGGAACAGTGGGTTAACTGCCTTGTTCAGGGGCAGAACGGAATTTCTTGATATATAAGCACCATAAGGTATCTTATAACCCATGCGGTATATTTAAATGGCACATAAACATGCGCCGTGTTAGTACTCTTGTAAAATAAAGTGCTACTTTCTAGTGTGGCTACAGTAGCAAAGTCACCATGTGAACAAACTGATAGAGATGCAGACATGGCTTTTCTTGCGCAAGACAGAATCCATTACTACATCCAGAAAACCACTGATAACATTCATACCAATGTCTGAGTATGGTTCACCCATAGACAGGTTCACGTTATTCTTTCAGACCTACGTTGATTCCTGTAGCCAAGCTGTTGCACAATGCAAGGTGACGTAGTGTGGTGAAATGCATGCTAGGACTGTTCCAAAGACGTCGCCGTGTTCTTGTGTGGATGCTCGGTTTATGACTCGCAAGCTGCTACAAGCATTACAATATCAAAAATATGAACAATTACACGCAAATTATACAAATATTTAGTTAGCATTTTTTGGGGGGGGTGGAGGACATCGACAAGATTGCAGACAGACAAAGACTGAGGCTGTGTCCTTTAAAATAGTTCATTGAGAGGAGAATAAATGTCTTCATGAAGAGGGGAAGGGAACACCCAGTACCCAACCGTGACCCTATGGTTGGTGGCAGAGGTGGGATCAAAGGAGGGGTGCCCATGGAGCTACTGTATGTCGAGGGGCTGTGAGTCAGTGGCGGGGGCCAGTAACGTCCGTCTGGGGGTTCAGAGGTCGGTTCATTTTCCATGGGTTTGGGGGAAGTGTGTCAGTATGCTGTGGAGAGGGGATGAGTTATAGGATCTTCTGAAGGATAGAATTGGGAACTTCTAGAGTCTCGTCCTTTACCAAGACGATGTCATAAGAGTCCAGATATTTCTCCAAACGCTCCTCCACCTGCCAGGGAAGAGGAGAAGAGTTACGATGCACATTGGCACAGACATACACAGCACATAATCTCATACTTTTCATTTCAGTCACTATAGTCACATCTTCAGACTATTCATATGCAGTAATTTAGCTGGTGATGGGAGCAGATAGAGTTGAAGACTGGCGATGGGGGGGAGGGGTTGCGGGCACCTTGTCATTGAGGAAGCCGATCTTGAGGATGTTCTCCACGTTGGGCACGCCGTCAGCCATGTTGAGGTCACCTAACGAGTCTCCCAGCAACACGATGTTGCAGTTGTCCTTCACCTGTTTGAAGTACTCGGTGTTGCGCAGGGCGCCGTCGTGCTTGTTGAACACATGGATCAGCTCTCCCTTGAAGCCCCTCAGCTCACCCTGAGAGAAGAAAAATACTTGAGTTTAAATGGAACTGAGCTAACTGATGCAACTGCAATGCAATGCATACATACAGGTAGAACCATAGCTTTTTTAATCAGGTTTATCAACACTCAGAAACGCAGGCCTGTCCTCAGCATGTACCAAGCTCTCCTCGAGGGACAGGGGGGGGGACGTACATTCTCATCGAAGTCCATGAAGTTGGACACCACCTTGACATTGGGGTGGTAGACCCCCGCCTGGTGGATGATCTCCTCCAGGACGTCTCCCAGACCCGCTGAGAAGATGAACACGGGCACGTTGTGCTGCTGGAGACGGTCAAAGAACGGCTCATAACCCTCCCTGTGGGACAGACATGTAAGTATTAAAACCACTCATAGCCCTCCCTGTGGGACAGACATGTAAGCATTAAAACCACTCATAGCCCTCCCTGTGGGACAGACATGTAAGCATTAAAACCACTCATAGCCCTCCCTGTGGGACAGACATGTAAGCATTAAAACCACTCATAGCCCTCCCTGTGGGACAGACATGTAAGCATTAAAACCACTCATAGCCCTCCCTGTGGGACAGACATGTAAGCATTAAAACCGCTCATAACCCTCCCTGTGGGACAGACATGTAAGCATTAAAACCACTCATAACCCTCCCTGTGGGACAGATATGTAAGCATTAAAACCACTCATAGCCCTCCCCGTGGGACAGACATGTAAGCATTAGAACCACTCATAGCCCTCCTGTGGGACAGACATGTAAGCATTAGAACCACTCATAGCCCTTTCTGTGGGACAGACATGTAAGCATTAGAACCACTCTCCCTGTGGGACAGACATGTAAGCATTAGAACCACTCATAGCCCTCTCTGTGGGACAGACATGAAAGTATTAGAACCACTCATAGCCCTCCCTGTGGGACAGACATGTAAGCATTAGAACCACTCATAGCCCTTTCTGTGGGACAGACATGTAAGCATTAAAACCACTCATAGCCCTCCCCGTGGGACAGACATGTAAGCATTAGAACCACTCATAGCCCTCTCTGTGGGACAGACATGAAAGTATTAGAACCACTCATAGCCCTCCCTGTGGGACAGACATGAAAGCATTAGAACCACTCATAGCCCTCTGTGGGACAGACATCCAGCTTATATGAACGAAAATTATTCACAGGCAGAAATAAATAATATTTCGTAGAGCTCGTGTTTATGAAGCGGCAATAACGGCCACTCTGGCTCAACTTGTGTCCTGAGCGGCTTTCTGTAGTTTAAATTCATTCACATTATTTTTATCAGGTCTTACCTCAGGCAGGCGTCCGAGTCCCTCACCACCTCCGAGAGTTTGTCCTTCTGTAGCCTCTGCTCCACCAGTAATGTGTGGGACTTAAAGTACCTGTCAACACACACACACTGGGCCTTAGCGAGAGCAACGGTATGTGTGTGCGCACGTGTCCATGCGTCTACTCACCATTCTACCATAAATGGATACTTCTCCTCCATCGTTAGATGGGGGTCAATCTCTATGGGGTAATATGTGTTCTTAAGCTCCAGTAACTAAAAGACAGACAGAAAATCAATTAGCATTAACACGTGCTTTCGTGACACCTACAAATACTATTAAGCAATAGTAACATCAAACAAACCTTGGTCCTACAATCTTCGGTGACAAGCTTGCAGTTGTCAATGATATCTATGTGGAAAGGAGGACTTTGGTCAGATGGATAGGCCAGAGACAGTCATAGGCAGGTAACTTATTTAGAATCCCAGTGAATGTTGAGCTGGTTTTATGTTGTACTTACTATGACACGTGGGGCAGCGTTTGCCGTTGACTGCGAACCGGCTTAACGTCATGTCAAAGTCAGTGATGACCTGAAAACAAACCAGGAGAGCCATGGAGGGGAGTCAGTGATCACTCTGGTCATCATACTGTCACCACAGGGTGTCACTGTTCAGCCAATACGAACGGCCCAGTTCTCTTTGCACACCCTTCCCCTCCTACTGTACCTGCAGTTTGGAGGCGCCACCCTTGATCATGTCACAGATGATCCGTTCCACCCGCTCTGGATCCCTCATGTGGACCGTGTTCTTCTCAAACTCTGGCATCTGAGAGATGGAGAAAGACACAGAAAGAGATCATTAAGCATGCTTCTAATATACACTACTACAAGTAGCATGTAACACCCATCACTGAATCAATACATTTTTTAAATCAATCATTGAAAAGAAGACCCCGCCGGAGGGAGGAGGAGTCAATAATAAAATTAAGTGTTGAGGTTAACCTGAGTTGGGCCTATGGTTAGTATTTGGTGGGGTGCGGGTCGAGTTTAAAAGAGCACCGTCATTTTTTGGGGCCAATGTAAGAGGAGTCAGGAGTAGACTAACTGGATATCACAACACCCCTCGTGCCTCAGCCCCCATCTCCCCAGGGCCATAGCAGTGGAACAGCTGATGTTATGGATCCTTCTTCCGTACATAACTGACCACCACCCAAACAAGTCCCAGGCCAGGAGGGAGGAGACCTGAACCACAAACAAATTACAGGGCTGCAGACACCAATATGTTCGATTGAATTGTTGCTACTTGACTTGGTGATCTAACTACAATATTAGGCTAATGATCAGGCAACGAATTAGGTTCAGGTGGAGAAATGAGAGAGCGATCTATAGCGCAGTTGAAGCCCTGTTGACATGTCAGGGCAGGAATGTAACAAAGCATAAATATGACCTTCAGCTGGTGTGTGTGCGCACACCCTTTTCTCCCCTTGAGTGTATTTTTAAGGTTGCTAATAAAACCTTGACTGAAGGGGGGTGGAGCTGGGAAAGATCAGGGGTGTAAACTAGATACCTGGGTATTCCTTCACCAGAGTGTGTTTGAGTATCAAAATAGCCCACACCCCATCAACAAACAACTTTGCACACACACACACACACCCATCAGTGGTATGCAATAGTGTACCAAGACTGTTCTGTGGTATCAGTGGACGTTATGACTGGGATGTAGGTTCAAGTTAGGAACCCCTTCACCCCCCCTTCTTTACAACCCTCTCACACCACTTAAATGTAATACACTGGGTCTGATCCATGTAACAGAACACCCTCTCCTTTGGTACATTTGAGTTGTTTACGCAATGTCATGCGTCGTAATGTCTTTAAGAAATACACCGTTCCAGATGCATAGGCTACATTGACAACATTCTTCCATTTTAAAAACACTTAGACCACACCTATGTAACTCATTCTTGAATAGTAGGTATAAACTTAGTTAGTGGAATGGGAGAGCAGAATCCACACACGCGTCGAGCCAAATACCAGTCATACCCATTTACAACTATCAACTATTATCACACTGTCCTCTAATGATATTTTACAGTATAGACTCCATAATAATCCATTAATTCCCCATCTTTCATGCATTCAGTTCATCCTTTCTCCAACTCTAAACACAAACATAAATAACACATTTGTAGCCTAGTCATTGTCTGACCCTCCAGAGCAATTTGTAGCTGGTGCTAACAGCAGGGCTCGGACCAACAGCACACACACACACACACACACACACACACACACACACACACACACACACACACACACACACACACACACGTACCTTTTCCTCTGGTCTTGCACAACACAAGTGAAGGGAGTGAAGAAAAGGTTCTCTGTCAGCAAAGGGTTTATATAGGCAACGCAACAGAGGGGGCGTCACCCAAAATAGATTAGACTATATAATCCCTCCCCTTTGTAAGAGGCCAGTGACGCACTGACACGCAAATGAACAACTCACACACCACTTCAATTTACATCATAAACACAGGACACAGAAAGATTAAATTAACATGTCTTAACACACCCACACAGAGAAGGCAAGTAGATGACAGGACATGGAATTGCCCGGTGGCAGTAGTTTACCTTTGACCCCTCAGCTTTTAATAGAGGTACTGTAACTGGAATCCATTACAATCACATGATGCAACAGAAACAGCCCTCCCACTTGTCTGGATTATTGCCAGGCTAGGGACGAAACCCTGCGGTGCATTTCTCCACCAACACTGAGCACACACATTTCAAGACCCCTACCCTGTCCCACATGTTTGTGTGTGCGTGGCTATGGAATACCCAGGGTCAAAGGGTCATGGTTCATCAAATCTGCTCTCCGCCAATGAGAAGCCATCTGAGTTTTTCCCCCTGTAGGTTATATGCCGCATTCACACACTAGTCGGAACTCTGACATTTCTGACTTGCCAATCAGCAAGTCAGAAATGTCAGTTAGGAGTCAGTCATTATTTAGGCCTAGCACATGACAAACCATACCTCAGCTGCAGGGTCACATACCACCTTTCAATAGGCCTAACTCAGGTAGAGATTTCTAATCACGTCTCACCAAAATAAGACTACACACACCTATCCAATCAACATTGATCAAATAACTAGACAACGGAATGGCTGGCCAATCATATTCAGGTCTGCATTTCCACTACCATGGTGACTGTTGAGTTTCTGACACTGGTATCATATGTAGGTGATAAATCAAACCTCTCTCCACCCAAGCCTTGGGAGAAAAAGGTCTAAAACAGATACCTTTATGCCATCGTCTTTTTTATAAGACATTTAAAACAACAAGGATATACAAAAACCAAGTTCCACCCAATCTAAAATGCTTCCCCCCGCCCATAAATAGGCTAGGCCTACATTTTAATCTTTGGAAAAACCTTCAAACATCAGGTGTTGAAAGGGAGTCCATTGGCGATTCTGCCTCACCCGAAGAAAAAAATCTAATACATTGGGATAACACAATTTAAAACCCATTGTCAGTTTGTAACTTTTTCAACATCCGTGAAAGTTCTGGCTCAACATTCCTTTCTACAGTGGAGGGCGTCTCGTCCTCACCCCCAGCCTTGTTCACCAAAGTCAAAGGTTATAGAGGACACAGCTGGAGCAGAGTACGAGAGTTGGGAGTTCATTTGTAGTAGTCTGTATTCAGACTACTATCAGCCACCGAGCAAAAGAGTGAAAGAGGTGCTTTGAGGCATTTCCATTTACCTGTGCATTTGTGACGGAATTATGCCTACACAAATATAGGGAAGAGAAGTTACCTTGGGTGAATCAGTCAATGTAAGAATATACTGAACATTTCTGCAACAAATGTAAATAAAGACCTACTATGTGGAACAAGGGCAGAAGAGGAAAAAAAAGACATTAACGAGGGCTGTGAGGGCATGCTGCTGACAACATTTTAGTTCAAGAGTTTTGACAGCCAAAATGGTGACTTTGCCAGGCAGGCTTGGACACTCATTTCCCTAGAACAGCGTTCTGATAAGCTGCGTGTGCTGCTCTGTGATTAGAGTAGGGCTGTGGTTGGGCCCTATGTAGTTTGGCAAAGTATCATCCACATTGCCACAGAACATTTCATGATAGCTTAATAACATTCTCATTAGAATGCATTTCTCTTAACTTGTAGTGCCCACTGAAAACCCTAAAATAGTATTGGCTCTGGGGTGGAGTAGAAATGGTCCTATTAGAGGTCTTACCCCTTGAGAGAAAGTATGTAAGAGAAACAGAGATCCGCTTGGCCCTATACGCCATGCCTCATAAATATGAATAGGTAGACAGCAAAGTGGACAGTGTCTGCTGTAAGAGCTCTTCAGCTAACAGTATCACTACAGCACAGGCACATGGACAGTCCGCTCTGTCGTAGATAAACTCCCTCTCCGCAAAGGAGGAAGGCTGTAACTCTGTTGCCCCTGGATAAGCCTGCCGTGTCACAGGAGAAGTCAGAGGGAACTGGAGGTTGACCGATTAATTAGGGCCGATTTCAAGTTTTCATAACAATCGGAAAGCGGTATTTGTGGACGCCAATTTACAACTATTTAACATGGCAAGTCAGTTAAGAACACATTCTTATTTTCAATGACGGCCTAGGAACGGTGGGTTTACTGCCTTGTTCAGGGGCAGAACGACAGATTTTTACCTTGTCAGCTAGGGGATTCAATCTTGCAACCTTACAGTTAACTAGTCCAACGCGCTAACCACCTGCCTCTCATTGCACTCCACGAGGAGACTGCCTGTTACGCGAATGCAGTAAGAAGCCATAATAAGTTGCTAGCTAGCATTAAACTTATCTTATAAAAAACCATCAATCATAATCACTAGTTATGTTTGATGATATTACTAGTTCATCTAGCGTGTCCTGTGTTGCATATAATCAATGCCGTGCTCATTCGCGAATAAGGACTGTCGTTGCTCCAACGTGTACCTAACCATAAACATCAATGCCTTTCTTAAATTCAATACACAGAAGTATATATTTTTAAACCTGCATATTTAGCTAAAAGAAAGGTTAGCAAGCAATATTAACCAGGTGAAATTGTGTCACTTCTCTTGCGTTCATTGCACGCAGAGTCAGGGTATATGCAACAGTTTGGGCCGCCTGGCTCATTGCGAACTAATTTGCCAGAATATTACATAATTATGACATAACATTGAAGGTTGTGCAATGTAACAGCAATATTTAGACTAATAGCTAATAGCGTTTCAAACGTCACTCGCTCTGAGACTTGAAGTAGTTGTTCCCCTTGCTCTGCAAGGGCCGCAGCTTTTGTGGAGCGATGGGTAACGCTGCTTCGAGGGTGGCTGTTGTCGATGTGTTCCTGGTTCGAGCCCAGGTAGGGGCGAGGAGAGGGACGGAAGCTATACTGTTACACTGGCAATACTAAAGTGCCTATAAGAACATCCAATAGGCAAAGGTATATGAAATACAAATCATATAGAGAGAAATAGTCCTATAATAACTACAACCTAAAACTTCTTACCTAGGAATATTGAAGACTCATGTTAAAAGGAACCACCAGCTTTCATATGTTCTCATGTTCTGAGCAAGGAACTTAAACATTAGCTTTCTTACATGGCACATATTGCACTTTTACTTTCTTCTCCAACACTTTATTGTTGCATTATTTAAACCAAATTGAAAATGTTTCATTATTTACTTGAGGCTAAATTGATTTTATTGATGTATTAAGTTAAAATAAGTGTTCATTCAGTATTGTTGCAATTGTCATTATTACCAATAATTGGTATCGGCGTTGAAAAATCATAAATCGGTCGACCTCTGGAGAGAACATTTGTGACCTCAGCCAAACAAGGTCACTTAACCAGCAATATACACCTGTACTCTATTGTGTCGGTCACCCCTCCTTGGACTATTTAAGCCGAGACTTTGTTGAGCGACTTAACCACATTGTAGTGGCGATTCCCTATGAAAAGCCACTGGCACAGGAGAAAGCTGTCCATAACACGTCCACAAAAAAAAAAAAAATCAGCTTGGGTGAAGTTCCCATTCACTGCACATACAGAATCAAATGTAAATAGCTCCACTACACATATTCCTATACAAATAGGTGCAGAGAGATGCAATTCTATAAGCTGTATCTGTGATACGGTAAGAACTGTATGCGCTCTCCTCTCACCTGTACTCTCCCCCCATAAAACACACACAGTAACCCTCAACATATAGTGCCCTCTAGTGTACAAAACAAGTCAAAATGACTCTTGACAGACAACACATACAGGCCAAAACGGCTCCTACACATTGTTTAGGCCTAACCATAATGTAAAGACACTGGGTCTATGCTGGAGTCAAAGTAATACTTTGAAAATAATACTAAAAGCGTTGTAGTAGTACGATCACGAAAGAACATTTTGGGGAATCTTAAACACACCATAAAACTAGAACATAGTAACAATATTTTTCTGAAATAGCAACATAGATCAAACTGAAAAAGATGTCCAAAAGGAAGTAAAACAGTTCAGCACTGAGCAAGACTGTCTATTGCCAATCTCCCCAAGGAGAAAGTGGAGTGAACATGTTTATTTGCTTGAGAGCAAGCATGAAGCACTACAAATGTTCTTGCCTGCAATCTAGTGGCCAATGATGAATACATGAGACCATTTCAATCCCAAACACAACCATGTAGTAGATGCCAACATTGACCAACAGGACAGCACTGTGGGCTGGGACATCAGGCTACATGAGCACGCCTGCTACAACTAGATACTGTGGAGTGGCTGTGTGTTTTTCTATCAGTTTCCCATGCTGGGGACACTATAATAATCCCGAGTGGCGCAGTGGTCTAAGGCACTGCAACACAGTGCAAGAGGCGTCACTACAGTTGCTGGTTCAAATCCAGGCTGATTCACATCCGGCCGTGGTTGGGAGTTCCATAGGGTGGCACACAATTGGACCAGCGTCTCCTGAGTTTGGCCGGGGTATACTGTCATTGTAAATAAGAATTTGTTCTTAACCGATGTTACGGATACAGGTATCCTGTGTATGTGTTCTTTTCACTCCTTCTCCCCTCACAGGTGAAAATCAGTCACCAATCAAGCCTCAATCAGAAGACACACCTCCTCCTGTTTCCTACCCAATCACAGTTCCTTTCCCTTGGTTTAAAAACCCTGTCAGTTGTTCGCTCGAGCTCAATCTCTCTGTAAATGCCATGTCTGTAGGTCTCTCTGTTCCACTCTCTCTTTATGTATTGACCTCTTTTGTTTGAGCACCTCCATATCACTTTGTCCTCACCTGTGAGTTTTGGTTATGGTGTTTGTATGCTGGTGGGAAAAGGGGGAACCAAGACAAGTCACCCATGGGCATACACTACCCGTAGGTAAACTTTGTTAAATACACTAGTTAGAACTGGGTGGACCACCCACTGTATTTTTGGTTAGTTAGTTAGCTGTTGTTAAAGTAGGCTAGTCTAGCTTAGGGGTGTTTTTGAATACTTATAGTTTCTTTCCTTGGGTCCAGCTCAGCCCCTTTTCCTGCTCCCCCCATTACCGTGTGTTTACTAATAAACCATGAGTTTGACGGTAGATTTCAGTTGTCGTGGTTATTTCGTTCACACTTTTACTTTGTCACTATTATAAATTGCATGAGTTATGTTACGGGTCTGATTACCATCCCCCCATAGACTGTCCCCCCATAGACTGTCGGGCCAAAAGGGAATCGTAACAACCGACATGCCTGTTTTTAAACATTTGATTTCACCTTTAACCAGGTAGGCTAGTTGAGAACAAGTTCTCATTTGCAATTGCGACCTGGCCAAGATAAAGCAAGGCAGTTTGACATACAACAGAGCGAAATCAAGGTTAAAATACAAACAACAACAAAAACAGAGCGCAAAGCTTGCCTAAAAAGAACCCCAGTCAGAAAGCAGGGAATAGAACAGCCAGCACATCATTCCTGGAAGAAGTTTAGTGTGAATGAATGGGTCAACACTAGAGGTCAACCGATTAATCGGAATGGCCCATTAAATAGGGCCGATTAAAAAAAAATAAATAAAATTTTTTTTTACACCTTTATTTAATCTTTAACTAGGCAAGTCCGTTAAGAACACATTCTTATTTTCAATGACAGTCTAGGAACAGTGTGTTAACTGCCTTGTTCAGGGGCAGAACGACAGCAGCTCGTCGTTGTGAGTCAAGCATTGCGCTGTTTATGACGTCAAGCCTATCAACTCCCGAGATGAGGCTCATGTAACCGAGGTGAAATGGCTAGCTAGTTAGCATGCGCTAATTGTCGTTGTGTTGCTGGTCCGAGCCCAGGGAGGAACGAGGAGAGGGACGGAAGCTATACTGTTACACTGGCAATTCTAAAGTGCCTATAAGAACATCCAATAGTCAAAGGTTAATGAAATACAAATGGTATAGAGGGAAATAGTCCTATAGTTCCTATAACTACAACCTAAAGCTTCTTACTTGGGAATATTGAAGACTCATGTTAAAAGGAATCACCAGCTTTCATATGTTCTGAGCAAGGAACTGAAACTTTAGCTTTCTTACATGGCACATATTTTACATGGCAAATATTGCACTTTTACTTCTCCAACACTTTGTTTTTGCAATATTTAAACCAAATTGAACATGTTTCATTATTTACTTGAAGCTAAATTGATTTTATTGATGTATTATAATAAGTTAAAATAAGTGTTTATTCAGTATTGTTGTAATTGTCATTATTACAAATAAATACATTTTAAAAATCGTCCGAATAATTGGTATCGGCTTTTATGGTCCTCCAATAATCGGTATCGGCATTGAAAAATCATTATCGGTCGACCTCTAGTCAACACGCTAAGTTTAATGGAGGTCTGAGATATATATATGGAGGTCACCCTCCCTGCCGTCTATAAAACAATGCCAACTTGTCTTGTGCACCGGTTAGCGATGTGTCAGACAATGTAAGAGTCTGGCTGCCTGTGAGGTACAACCGTCTTTCACTATGTCAAACAATGATTCTAAAACATTTCACAGACAATTGGCACTGTGATAGTTTAAATTAATACATGCAATACAACAATTGTACACAGTGTCTAAAAATAACTGAACAATAAGATGTAGCAATCCTCACTATATGAGCCATGTCACAATTCACATCAAGTGGGCTAACCCTATTGGTGCGCTGCCTTTCACACCAGTGACCCTGGTTCACTTCCCCGCCCCACAGTTTGCTACTGGCGTCAGAAGTGGGATGGCAGCCGTGAGGCAATCGAAGCACGCTGCCCGGACATGTGAGGGGGCTGAGAAGTCAAAGCACGGGGAAATGCCTTCCTGTTCTAAGGGGGCAGTGTAGCATTGCTCGCTATATGGCCACGTTACAATTCCCACCAAATGGGTTAATCTGATTTCAGTGTCTCCTGACCCCTCCTGTCTCAGCCTCCAGTATTTATGCTGCAGTAGTTTGTGTCGGTGGGCTAGGGTCAGTTTGTTATATCTGGAGTACTACTCCTGTCTTATTCGGTGTCCTGTGTGAATTTAAGTGTGCTCTCTCTAATTCTCTCTTTCTTTCTCTCTCTCGGAGGACCTGAGCCCTAGGACCATGCCTCAGGACTATCTGACATGATGACTCCTTGCTGTCCCCAGTCCACCTGGCCGTGCTGCTGCTCCAGTTTCAACTGTTCTACCTTATTATTATTGGACCATGCTGGTCATTTTATGAACATTTGAACATCTTGGCCATGTTCTGTTATAATCTCCACCCGGCACAGCCAGAAGAGGACTGGCCACCCCACATAGCCTGGTTCCTCTAGGTTTCTTCCTAGGTTTTGGCCTTTCTAGGGAGTTTTTCCTAGCCACCGTGCTTCTACACCTGCATTGCTTGCTGTTTGGGGTTTTAGGCTGGGTTTCTGTACAGCACTTTGAGATATCAGCTGATGTACGAAGGGCTATATACATTTGATTTGATATTGATTGGGGAGATGCATGGGGTGTTTGCCATTCACTGAAATACATTTGTCATCTGATCCAGATAGTCACTCTAAATCTAACCTAGGCTGAGACCCAACAGCCACACATAATGCTAACAAATCCTCAGTTGTACCCCTTGATGGTAGGTTGTCTAAACATCAGTCTGAAAGAAGTTGCTGTAAAAAGACAAGTCTCTATCAACCAGAATGTTGAATACAATGAGATTTAAAGCTGCAATATGTAACTTTCTGGGTGACTTGATCAAATTCACATAGAAATGTGTTATAGATCTGTCACTCATTGAAAGCAAGTCTAAGAAACTGTAGATATGTTCTGTGTACCATTTGTATGCTTCCTGTTCTTAAATGTTGCATATTTTTGTACACCAGCTTCAAATACTATATTTTTGGTTATGGAAAATATATTTCACAGCAGTTTAGATGGTACAATGATTCTCTACACTATACTTGCTTGTTTTGTCAAACTGAAATTAGGTATACTATTAGAATTTTGGTAACCAGAAAATGGCAAAGCAATTTCTGCATAGTGCATCTTTAATAATGGTAAAGCTTAAAAGAGTACTTTACTGGTTGACCGTGCTGTTTGTTCTTTTGGCAGTAGGAAGTGGAGATGGGGCTAACCACAGGAAAGTGTTATTTACCCAACTTTTTGCAGCAACTTTAGGCTATTTTACTTTTATTTTCCATCTCCTGATGCACAATATGTAAACAATTGCGGAATGTAACCGAACTGTCAAAGCCCATTCCCTCGCAATTAGCTGGAAGTGGTGGTGAAATTTGCCATCTGATTTCATGGTACAATGTTTGATCTGTGCTTAGGTTAAACATGTCCGTTGACATGTTGTGCAAGTCATATCAATTGTGCAAGTCAATTGTTTCAGCATTGAAAATACAAACCGACATAGTCAGGTTAATGGCACTACTCTGGATATTTTGTCTCAGATTACCTTCTACACAAGGACAGAAATCAGTGGACAACAGGGAAAGTACTTTCAAATGAAGTTTATTCAACAGTCTGACATGTGATGGGACTGATCACAAAAAGTGAGCCTTTATGTTAGAGAGGAGAGATTTGTCTGCCACTCTCAGATTCGTAGAGACTAGGTGGTAGGCTACATGTCCTAAGATTGAGAATGGACCTTAGAGAATCACAAGATGTAACTAGCAATGATGCTTGAGGACAAGCAATGTGAAAAGTAAAGCTCACACTTGACCTGTAAACTCTTTTGACATACCAGTTGAACTTCTTTGATAGAGACACTAATTTGGCTTCCAGACTTGTTTATTTTGGACAGGGGTCTCGAGAGTAGAGCAGAAGGGACTTTGCAACCCATTGAACCAACATTATTTCAACATTGTACCACGAAATCAGCTGGCAAATTTCACCACCTGACAAACAGCATCAGTTTAATGGCGCGATTTTGAACAGCTTTTCGTGACACCACCATAGCTACCTAGCAAATAATGACCTCTAAACCATCCTTGTTATTTCTAGGAACATCCGCGACTGCGCAATACACACATGAACAGCACGCGCGAGCCCACTCACCATCTCGATGATCTTCGTTTTCTTTCCCGCTCTCTTCTTCTTGGCGAACATGTACTGGGCGAGAACCACACCACCGAACAGAGCACATACACTGGCACTGGCCGCGGCACCGACTTTTACTACGGCAGTCTTGTCCATGGTTGTGCCGCTCCTAAACAAACAGCCCTAGTCCTTCCTTATGTCAACATGTTCCCTCCCTCGAGTCGATTGTCCGCGGAGGCTGTAACTGACTACGCACCCTCCTGCCGCTACCACTGGGGGTGATGTGCATTTATAACAACATTTTTTTTTATCATCCAGGGGTATTTAACCAAATTTACCCAACTATTTGATGTAATTGTGTTGGTAACGCATAGAGTAAAATGCTATAATGAAGAAATGTATACTCACTCAGTTTCAGTATTATTGTTTTCGAATTAGTATGAACCACGTCCATGGAAACGAGCCCCAACAAAACAGATGTTTGCAACGAAGTAATAAGAATGCATTACATTAGTCATCACAATTAATTATATTAGTCATTACTATAGCCCAATAATATGATAGGGTGCGTGTCTGCCTGTATTTCGCAATATTTTAGTCTGCATTTCAGATATTGTCTGAAGAAAAATATATCCCTCCATAACCAATTATGCACATTTTACACAATAAAGACTAATCAATTACAATAATAATTGCCCCCATCTGCTGACAAATTGACCACATTACCGAGCGCGTGCTAGACATCAGGATAATCTCAATTGTATCTTCCTTGCGTCCTCTCTCTTCTCAAAACCCATTGGAAGACAAAGGGGAAGGACCTCTGGGTTTGCCCTCATCCAATGGGGTTTGAGGCGAGGAAAGAGGGCGAGTTGAGTATGCAATAGATATTCTTCCTGTAACGATAGCAAGCTCTTGATTTGAAGAGGCAAGGGGTGTCAAAATGTTTGATACGTTACCATAATTTGGAAACGGTTTAAATACTAGCGATATCTATAACCAGGTTTCAATCCAACCATTCTATGTGGATAAATGAACTGCCTCATGAAAAAGATGGAAATAGGATATGCCGGTACAATTGAATAAATGCCGACAATTTGTTCGTTCGAATTTGTGTTTAAAAAATGAATTATGTGAGAAATTGGGGTGGAAATCTCTTTATGCGCAAATATTGATATACTAACGTAATGATCACATCGAAGTAAACTTGGAGTCACGCGATGATATGTGTGGTCCCACTACGACTCGGGAAACCATGCAGTTTCTAAGGCTACAGATGAAATAAATTATTAATTTCACAGGGTGGTGAAAGTAGAGGGTCTTATTCTGGTGATATAATGGTCGATGTGGCTGCCGTTTGACAAATAAAAATATCACTCTTAGCCATAATCTCATGTCGGTAGCCTACCCGGAACTGTTCAGCAGCTGGCTAAAGCGCACGTGCCAAACCCAGTGTGCACATTTAACGCAACAGTTTTGACAAAACCATTAATAGAATTGAAACGCATTTAACTTGTATTTTTTCATTCGGACATGGACATTTTAAAATAAACGTTATGTCCACCTCGACATCACGCATAGGCTTTATCCGCAATAAATCCGTTTAATGAAAACATCTCTGGTGGGAAAATGCTTATTTTATGCAGATTTTAGAATATTCGCATGAAAATCTGTCAGAAATTGGATGGAAACCTACCTTGTGACTAAAAATACTTTTTACAACCGATCGATTGTAGCCTTTTTGTTTTATTAATAACAAAACAATATAGAAAGCACACGAGGGAACACAGGCTACAGACAATCGAGCTAGGGGGTACAATATCACATTACAATTACACAAGGACCCTAAGGGTCATGCATATACTTACAATTCTAGCAGCTTTTTTGTTAGTAGAGCATTTAACCGTCTTAAAATACAGTTCAATTTCTTTTAGCTCTCCGATTGTAAAACGTCTTCTCTTAGTCATAAATATGGCTATTGAAATAGCTGTAATTAAATGCGAACAGAAAAACAATTCAAGCACACATTTGAAGTTTTGACTTTAAATTGTTTTATAACAACATACTGAAACAAGTATTGCAAACAGAAGTAACCAAACAGTTCAGTTTGAATAGTATGGATTTTATTGCAATTACTTTACATTTGCAGTCATGCTGTCTGATAAAACTATTTAAAACCAGGACTTTGTGGAAGAAGAAAGTTTGTAGAAGAATTTGCACTCTCTTCTACCTTCAACCGAAAGAATAAAAGCAGTGTCTTGTGACTGTCTGGAGCAGTGTTGCACAATTGGAATGCATGGGTACATTGTATGTTGAATAAATGAACAAGGGTAAAAAAATAAACTATGCAAATGTCTCTGATGTAGCTGTAAATAAATAATATCCAGCAAGTTACATTAAGCTGCATATAGGACCCTTGACACAGATGACATCATGCCGTGACACTGTCATAACAGTCATAATAATAATAACTGGACATGGTCGCTACTCCACTTGACGGATGCCCTTTGCCTCCTCCACTTTCCGCAGGCTCTCATCCCACTGGGTGAACTGCTTGGACAGCAGGAACATCTGCCAAAGAGGTCAAGGTTCAAAGAATTTGGTGGGCCAGGCAGTTCATTCCATTAGCACAGACTAGACATTTCTCACAGAGTTCAACATGACTTGACAGAAAACAATCTACAACCACTCACGTTCATTCATCTGACCGAGGAGGTTGGGAGACACGATGTACTCGACACAGTTTCACTAGCTAACCTCAGATACATTTTCCTCTGTCTTGATCAGTGTTATTTATTCACTTCAATAATTCCATTATTTGCTATTATAAGGAAGGAAAGGTACCATTTTGTTGTACTCCTCAAACAGTTTCTTAACCTCTAGGGACTGGGCTTCAGTTTGGTCCTTTGGGAAAAGAATAAGAACAGTGTTACTACTGTAATTCACAAAAGTCAATCAAGCGTGTCTTGTGAGAAAAGACAAAATCAAGAAGAGGGGTGTGAATAAGTAAAAGAGAGAGGGGGAGGGTTCATACCTGCTCTTTGATGTGAATCTGAGACAAACGCTGTAGCTTGGTGGCATGCTCTGGCACATCTATGAATGAGAACTTTACAATAAGTTGCGTGCAACATAAAAAATAACTATTTAACCCATCATCCCATCAATACTTCACACAGACCACATTGTAATGGTACTTAAATTCCCACTCACTGACCTCTGATGTAGTTGCTGTCCAATAGTGGCTGGAGGTTGCTGACCTGCTCCAGAAGGGTGGCCTGGGAAAGCAGGAAGTCCTCCTCTGTGGGGAGAAACAAGTGCATTAGTTTGAGACTGGAGGCACATACCAGGGATGCAAACTGGAGGGCCCAAAAAGGCAACTTTTTAAATAGATTTTTTCCCACTGAAACATGCAAAAACAAAAATCCCTGCTAGGGGGAAATGCATGTTTTAACTAACTAAAAAAAACTAAGAATATGATCTACATGATCAGCGCCTGTGTGTAAAATAAAATAAGTGGTTAATGTGAACCTAATCCAATGTTATTTGTTGCCTAAACTTTACTGCAAATGACAAGTCTTGAGAGAAAAAAACAATACACTAACATTGCAGTTAGCCATGACAGCCTTTATAATAATGCTTGTGACCACACACATCTAAACATTGCACTTGGTGAAAATCTTAAATCAGAAATAGAATGAAACAAACAGGCATTTTATTTTTGATCTATTATAGTGGCCATTATAGAAGAAGTGCACAAGGCTGTATGCAAAAAGAACATTCCCCGAGTAATGTTTTTTTATAATCCACACACACACACACACACACACTACTGTCAAGTTCAACACAACAACAACTATTATTACATTGTACACATTCTGCCTGTGGACATCTGTTCTACAATACAATGTGCCAGCAAAAGTGAGAAAGAGGGAACGTGTGTAGTGTTCCTTTCACCTCTATAGTGGCATCCAGTTGAAGTCAGGCTAAGCTACACTTGATCTCTGAATCCACTTGTTTAATAACAAGCAACACCTCATTTTCACCCAATTCTCTCATTATGAAAATTAACCACATACTGTGGGGGGAAAACATTAGCTAACAGATAGTGGTTAGTTCGTTAGCTAGTTAACATTTCACGCAGATTGCCAGGGTCCAGTAAGCAACTCACGCGTTATAACTTGAGTAACGGCAAGGAATCGTATACGGGTTAGTACTATAGCGAATTGGTTAGGTTACTAATGTTAGCTCATCTGATGTTGTAACGTTACCTAGCTAACGTTAGCTGTCTGACTTTATTAGCAATATCATTTTCACACCATACACTCAATTATTTGATCAGATGAGTTGGCTAATGTTGCTCAACAATTCTCTGGCTAGCTAATAACGGAGCATTTCGATCCAGAGAGCAAGATACTTAATGCTAAATACTTGTTCCACCACACTTTCTCCCTCATCTCACACTTTCCAAATGCCAGTTGTTTTTCGGTTACAGATCATGAAGTACGCTTCATCACCCCCCGTCTCCGTGATCCGTCTTCTCACTTACCCTCTTCGTTGTCGTTCAGGGGACGCGCTGCTGTAACTGACAAGCTGCCTTTCCAGAGCGCGCACTGATGCTGTAACTAGTAAATTGGTTGGCTCTTCTTTCTTCAGTTGCGTGCTGCGCTGCATTCTGTTATGTAAACAGCCAGTATTGCTCCAAACCCGCATCACTTCGATCGCTTACAGCCAGTAGTGATAAAAAAAAATAAAAAACTCCCAAACTTTTCTCATCTGATCTATACGAATCACGTAGGTCACCTGGATTCGAAACGGAGAATTTCGCCGAAAGGTGGCATACCCATACGCCAGAGGCCTACTCAATCACCATGACACAGGACCAAATTCGCCAACATTTACTCACATATTTAAATGAAAAACTCTTACCAGCAAGGATGAATTCCAGCTTCATGGCATCAGGAACAGTGATGTGGTCAGTGAACTGAGGGTCCAGATACTTCAGCAGGTCCTCAACTGTACAGAGAAAAAAAGGTTGTAGAATGTATACTAGTGACTATGTGGGAAATATAATCACAATTGATCCTGCTTTGTGATTGTCCTGGTAATAATGTGTCCAATCCAAGTCACACAGTTGTGTGTCGTCTAAGATGTCACTCACTCTTTTTGTGTAGAATCTTCACTCGTTCCCTCTTATTTGCAGTGTTTGCAAGGGCGGCCTGAACTCTGGAGAGGGAATCCGCGCACTAGGGAACAGTGTGCATTATATGATGATAAACCAAAAAGCTAAATTTGAAAATAAACCGTGTTTATAGCTGTACTGGCATTGAGTTACTTAGCTATCTAAGTATCCGTTCGACATTAAAATGTTGGATTGTAGCTAACTTGGTTGGAATACCCTGGTATCCCTGGTATAGCTGTTCTTCACACATGCGCCATAATATTGACGTCTAAGCATTGATTGTATTAAATCAGTGTGCAAAAAGGGCGTTCGCTAGCTAGCCAAATCAGCCAGTTGAATCGCTATTCTGCATTTCTAAAATATAATATTATTGTCAAACCTTCATGGGTTTCCCTCCCTTGTTCCTTCTTTCACCGTATATACGACTTTCCAGCGTCTCAAGACGCGTTTCGAGGTTATCCACTTCAACTTTCCTATCCATTCTTGATTCAGAGACCACAACAAATGGATTTGGATCCTTGTAACGACGTAGAACAGGCGACGGCGCACAATTATTGCATAATTGCAAAACATCTACGGACCGTGAAAGGGGCCATATTTGTTGTCCCTAAAGAAAACTGCTGCTGTTCCCAAGATGTAAATTAAACTACAAATAACTACAAAATGACTTATCGATTACTTAGCGAATAATAATGAGCGTTACTAACCAACAACTTTATAGGTCCTCTATGCACTGAATACAACCATCTCGACATGATTATTGCAATACACTACAATGAACACTGGATGTCACTCTATACTGCATGTTACACCTCGTCAGCGAAAAGGGGGATTTTCTTGCTTTTTTTCCTTGACAGGCGAATGACAACACCACCACGGCCCTCTTCCTTCATCGCAGCTGGTTACAAACGCTCTAGAAAAGTGAGATGTTTATAATTTGTCTCAAAACTTTTAGAAAATATATGCTCCTAGTCCTACCACTTGTTTAGGGTAAACATTCAAATGTGCCCACAGCCCCGCTACTATTTCTGCCAGTGAGGCTAGGTAGCGTACGCAGCTATCTAGCTAGTTGGCTAGCTAGCAAATCAATACATAATAATGTACAGGTAAATCGTTGCGAAGTAACCAATAGACCGTTGCTTAGTTAACTATGTTAAATGTAATCTTATTCCTCACCACCAGTGAAGTCGTGGCTAGTTAGTTACAGTATCTAGCTAACACTTTAGCTAACTAGCACTTCGTATTTCTCCACCAGCCTATCGCTGGCTGGTTGAAGTTGTGTTCACAAACTGTGGTAAGATTAGAACTCTTTGCAGAGCTGTGATTGACTGGTTCAAAAGAGCGCTTGATTGACACGTTCTGTAGAGAGCTTTCGAACGTTACCATTCTGGTGTAATTCTCTCGTATGAGACTGACTGTCATTGGTGCAAAATCTGGAGTTCAAACAACAACGGGCCAGTCATAGACCGATAATTATAGTTTTAGCCGTGTTTTGAGGTTATGCAGGGTTTGTTTACAATGATATTGTTTACAAACAACCAAGTAAAACAAACTCATATTTTGGGTTTGGATCAGGTACGACAGTTCAACTAAACTCATGAGGAGTTAAACTCTCATGTTATCAGTTAAACTCTTAAAATATCAATGGGTGTATAACATTCATTTAAAATTCCCAAAATGAATGTACCAATCCCAGATTGACACTTTCATCTGTTGATGACAGGTGGTTTGTAAGCTAGAGAATACTTCATTTATGTGCCACTGGGAGCGACAGGAGGATGGCAGATGACAAGGACGTGCTGCGGGATGTTTGGTTTGGTCGGATTCCGACCTGCTTCACACTTTACCAGGATGAGATCACAGAGAGAGAGGCCGAACCCTTCTATGTAAGTGTGACATCATGCAGACTAGTACTAAATTTAAAAAAATGTCTCTTTGCTGGACAATGTCAGTGGAGGCTGCTGAGGGGAGGACAGCTCATAATAATGCCTGGAATGGAGCAAATAGAATGGTATCAAACACATGGAAACAATGTATTTGATACATTCCACGAGCCTGTCCTCCCCAATTAAGGTGCAACCAACCTCATGTGCAATGGACATAGCATTTGTGACATAGGTGTAGCTAATTCAGGTCACACATTATGACTACTGAGCTGTCTTGAGCCATGGACTCTTGCAGGAACTGAGATTGAGCCCCAAATCTTCTCCCCCTCTGCTGTTTTCTCCTCAGCTCCTCCTGCCAAGGGTGAGCTACCTGACTCTGGTCACAGACAAGGTGAAAAAGCACTTCCTGAAGGTCATGAAGGCCGAAGACGTAGAGGAGATGTGGTTTGATTTCGAAGGAACGCCACTCAAATGGTGGGTGAGCTTTAAATTAGGACTGTGAGGACTGTGTGTTGTAAATTATTGACTTCTTTTATTAACTACTAGTGAATATAATGGTTAGAATTCCCTGTGACCCTCCATAGAAACAAGTGTCCTAGCACAGCAGTAGAGGACATCTTTTACAGATCAGAATTGAGCATATCAACTTACCTCCAATCATCATCATCATCATCATCATCAATGAGTAGACTACATACCAATTGTCTGCAGTCTTACATTTCAGGCACCAGGTGGCAGCCCAACACAAGCTTTTGACATTTGGTTGGACATGAGTCCTAATCTCAAATTGACATACACACGTAACTCAGACCTTTGGGTAAATAAGGTGTATTTTCTCTAAAACATATTAAGGGGTTACTTAGGATTCAGCCCAAGGTGAAGGAGAGGATAACTCATTATGATTCAGAGTTGGAACAGAATGAATCCCTGGTGACATGTTTCCTCAACTGATGTGGTGTGGCTGTGTTTATTCATTGCAGGCACTATCCAATCGGATTGCTGTTCGACCTACATGCCTCCAACACTGCCCTGCCATGGAGTATCACTGTGCACTTTAAGGTACAATGCAGAATTTGTTTTTGAGCAAGTTAACACAGTACATATGGAGCAGCAAGTATATTTGCTGCTCCAAATGTATAATCCTCCAAATGCTGGCCTGTATACAGCAGAGGTTGGAAGTAAAATTATTTTCCAGTCGTTTCGTTCTGAAAAGAACCACTTTTCCCCCGTTTCGTTCCTCTGTTCCGACCATAAAAATACAATTCTTAACCGGTTCGAACCCCAAAAAAGTACCGGTTTATATCGTTCCTTTTTTATCCTGTGAAATCAAGTTTTTTAAAACATTTAGCTCATCAAATTACATAACCCAATCAGTGTGGCAAGCTTGTTGTTTACATGCATGATGGACAGACAAGTGTAGCCTATGGTGCAAGATGTGACACATTTTGAGGGTGTGGAGAGAGCGAGAGACTGTTGAGGAGGAGGCTTGAAGCGCTGGGCATCTTGTTATGACATGCATTATATGAATTAGGTTCACAGAATTATACCTAGGAGGACAGCTTCTATGGAGGAACTTTGAATGTCCTTTGAGCTAGCTAGCTAACAAGCTTGAGATAGCAAGTTAACAAGCTTGTGTGTGCAGAGCGGCACCGGAATTTAAAACACGTCTTACCTTTTTTTAGTTAATAAATCCTACGTGAAACATGATAACTAGGCTTATAGTATCCTTAACTAGCTTTGAAAAAGTTTACACATTTTTCTCTTGCTAATTAAAAATCTCTCCCTATCTTCTGAATCAAGCTTGTAACGTCAGTAGCCTATGCTTCGCAGGGGGAAGGGCAGGGAGCCTAAACACGCACAGGCAAAGATTTTCAGCTTGCAGGTAAACACTGGAATACGTTTTTATATAAAAAAAATATTTAACCAGGTAGGCCAGTTGAGAACACGTTCCCGTTTACAACTGCGACCTGGCCAAGATAAAGCAAAGCAGTGCGACAAAAAACAACAAGACAGAGTTACACATGGAATAAACAAAAGTACAGTCAATAACACTATAGAAAAATCTATATACAGTGTGTGCAAATGGAGCAAGGAGGTAAAGGCAATAAATAGTCCATAGTAGAAAAGTAATTACAATTTAGCAAATCAACACGGAAGTGATAGATGTGCAGATGATGATGTGCAAGTAGAAATACTGGTGTGCAAAAAGGTCAATTAAAACAATATGGGGATGAGGTAGGTAGTTGGATGGGCTATTTACAGATGGGCCATGTACAGCTGCAGCAATCGGTAAGCTGCTCAAATAGCTGATGTTTAAAGTTATGAGAGATATGAGTCTCCAGCTTCAGTGATTTTTGCAATTAGTTCCAGTCATTGGCAGCAGAGAACTGGAAGGAAAGGCGGCCAAAGGAAGTGTTGGCTTTGGGGATGACCAATGAGATATACCTGCTGGAGTGCGTGCTACGGGTGGGTGTTGTTATGGTGACCAGTGAGCTGAGATAAGGCGGAGCTTTACCTAGCAAAGACTTATAGATGTCCTGGAGCCAGTGGGTCTGGTGACGAATTTGTAGCGAGGGCCAGCCGACGAGAGCATACAGGTCGCAGTGGTGGGTGGTATATGGGGCTTTGGTGACAAAACAGATGGCACTGTGATGGACTGCATCCAGTTTACTGAGTGTTGGAGGCTATTTTGTAAATGACATCTCCGAAGTCGAGTATCGGTAGGATAGTCAGTTTTACTAAGGCAGCCTAAGTAAAGTAAGCTTTGTTGTGAAGTAGGAAGCCAATTCTAGATTTAATTTTGGATTGGAGATGCTTAAAATGAGTCTGGAAGGAGAGTTTACAGTCTAGCCAGACACCTAGGTATTTGTAGTTGTGCACATATTCTAAATCAGAACCGTCCAGAGTAGTCAGGAAGGCAGGTGCGGGCAGGCTGGTGCAGGCTGCGGTCGATTGAAGAGAATGCATTTAGTTTTAATAGCGTTTAAGAGCAGTTGGAGGCCACAGAAGGAGTGTTGTATGGCTTTGAAGCCCCTTTGGAGGTTTGTTAACACAGTGTCCAAAGAAGGGCCAGATGTATACAGAATGGTGTCGTCTGCGTAGAGGTGGATCAAGGAATCACCCGCAGCAAAAGCGACATCATTGATATATACAGAGAAAAGAGTCAGCCTGAGAATTGAACCCTGTGATACCCCCACAGGGGGCAGTCTCTTTGACTGCCAGAGGGTCCAGACAACAGCCCCTCTGATTTGACACACTGAACTCTATCTGAGAAGTAGCTGGTGAACCAGGCGAGGCAGTCATTTGAGAAACCAAGGCTGTTTAGTCTACCGATAAGAATACAGTGATTGACAGAGTCGAAAGCCTTGGCCAGGTCGATGAAGACGGCTGCACAGTACTGGCTTTTATCGATGGCGGTTATGATATCGTTTAGTACCTTGAGCCTGGCTGAGGTGCACCCATGACCAGCTCGGAAGCCGGATTGCACAGCGGAGAAGGTATGGCTTTTGAACTTGGCTTTTGAAGACTTTAGAATGGCAGGTCAGGATGGATATAGGTCTGTAACAGTTTGGGTCTAGAGTGTCACCCCCCTTCAAGAGGGGGATGACCGCGGCAGCTTTCCAATCTTTAGGAATCTCGGATGATACGAAGGAGAGGTTGAACAGACTAGTAATAGGGGTTGCAACAATGGCGGCAGATCATTTTAGAGAGGGTCCAGATTGTCTAGCGCAGCTGATTTGTACGGGTCCAGGTTTTGCAGCTCTTTCAGAACATCTGCTATCTGGATTTGGGTGAAGGAGAAGCTGGGGAGGCTTGGGCAAGTAGCTGCGGGGGGTGCGGCGCTGGGTTTGGGGTAGCCAGGAGGAAAGCATGGCCAACCGTAGAGAAATGCTTATTGAAATTATCGATTATCTTGGATTTATCGGTGATGACAGTGTTTCCCAGCCTCAGTGCAGTGGGCAGCTGGAAGGAGGTGCTCTTATTCTTCATGGACTTTACAGTGTCACAGAACGTTTTGGAGTTAGAGCTACATGATGCAAATTTCTGTTTGAAAAAGCTAGCCTTTGCTTTCCTAACTGACTGTGTGTATTTGTTCTTGACTTCCCTGAAAAGTTGCATATCGCGGGGATTATTCGATGCTAGTGCAGTACGCCACATGATGTTTTTGTGCTGGTCGAGGACAGTCAGGTCTGAAGTGAACCCAGGGCTATATATGTTCTTAGTTCTACATTTTCTGAATGGGGCATGCTTATTTAAGATGGTGAGGAAATTACTTTTAAAGAACAGCCAGTCATCCTGAAGGGATGAGTTCAATATCTTTCCAGGATACCCGGGCCAGGTCGATTAGAAAGGCCTGCTCGCAGAAGTGTTTTAGGGAGCATTTGACAGTGATGAGGGGTGGTCTTTGACTGCGGAGCCATAACAAATGCAGGCAATGAGGCAGTGATCACTGAGATCCTGATTGAAAACAGCGGAGGTGTATTTGGAGGGCAAGTTGGTTAAGATAATATCTATGAGGGTGCCCATGTTTACAGATTTAGGGTTGTACCTGGTGGGTTCCTTGGATCATTTGTGTGAGATTGAGGGCATCTAGTTTAGATTGTAGGACGGCCAGGGTGTTAAGCATGTCCCAGTTTAGGTCTGAAGATCGATGGGGGGCAATCAATTCACATATGGTGTCCAGGGCACAGCTGGGAGCTGAGGGGATTCTATTTCTGGAGAGATTAATTTTTTTAATTAGAAGCTCAAACTGTTTGGGCGTAGACCTGGAAAGTATGACGGAACTCTCTGAGTAGATTGCAACTCCTCCCCCTTTGGCAGTTCTATCTTAATGGAAGATGTTGTAGTTGGGGATGGAAATCTCAGAATTTTTGGTGGCCTTCCTCAGCAAGGATTCAGACACGGCAAGGACATCAGGGTGGGCGGCTATGAAAAGCCAACTGACATTTACTCCTGAGGTGCTGACCTGTTGAACCCTCGACAACCACTGTGATTTTTATTATTTGATCCTGCTGGTCATCTATGAACATTTGAACATCTTGGCCATGTTCTGTTATAATTTCCACCCGGCACAGCCAGAAGAGGACTGGCCACTCCTCATAGCCTGGTTCCTCTCTAGGTTTATTCCTAGGTTCTGGCCTTTCTACTGAGTTTTTCCTAGCCACTGTGCTTCTACACCTGCATTGCTTGCTGTTTGGGGTTTTAGGCTGAGTTTCTGTACAGCACTTTGAGATATCAGCTGATGTAAGAATGGCTTTATAAATACATTTGATTTGACTTGGGTGAATGTGTTAAAGCAGTTGTAAAACAAACTTAGGGAGGAGGCTTCTGATGTTAACATGCATGAAACCAAGGCTTTTACAGTTACAGAAGTCAACAAATGAGAGCGCCTGGGGACACACAGGGCCTGGGTTAACCTCTATATCACCCGATGAACAGAGGAGAGGAGTAGGATGAGGGTATGGCTGAAGGCTATCAAAACTGGTCATCTAGTGCGTTGGGGACAGAGAATAAAAGGTGCCGATTTCTGGGCGTGGTAGAATAGATTCAGGGCATCATGTACAGACTGGTATGGTAGAGTGCGGGTACAGTGGAGGTAAACCTAGGCATTGAGCGACGATAAGAGAGGTTGCATCTCTGGAGGCACTAGTTATGCTACGTTTCTGAGTGACAGCGTGAGGACTTCGTTGTGTTTTGTTGTGGGACTAGACAAAAATGCCTGGAACATAAAAGAACATTATTAAGCGGTTCCCATGATTTTAAAATGACGGTTCTGTTCCTGAAACAATTTGGATCACTTTTGTTCCTTGAAAATGTTTGTTATTTTCCAATTTTCGGTTCTGACCGGTTCCAACCCCTGGTACACAGTGCTAAAAAGCAGTCCTGCCTGTGTGGTTTCTCTGAGGTAGAATTTCCCAGAGCGTGACCTGCTCCACTGCCCCACTAACTCTGTGATCGAGGCCCACTTCATGTCCAGCATCAAGGAGGCGGATGCCCTCAAACACAAGAGCCAGGTCATCAACGACATGCAGAAGAAAGACCACAAGCAGCTGTGGATGGGTCTGCAGAACGGTGAGGGCCCCACACACACACACACACACACACACACACACACACACACATATGTAAATATTGACTGTTTAGACTCTGTACCCTTATGTTCCCCTCAACTCAGCAACTTACACACCCCCAAGTCAACCAGTCAAAACCACGCCACCCACGCTCTCTGAACAGTGTCTTTGCCTCAGCTGCAAGAGTTTTTCTCTTCTCACTTACCAAAATATACTCTTTTGGAAGCTTTCATAACCAAACCAGACCAGAAACAGAGAGAGAAAGAGACAGTTACAACTCCACCCAGAAGAGAAAACGCATCTGAAATATTTCAAAAGCTAAATTTGTGTGAAAGTGAGATACAGGGGAGGGGAGTTAAAAACCAGGAAAGGTTACCAGGGTTTCAGAAGCCTCGTAGAGCTGGTTTAAAAACAAAAGGAGATGGGGACAGTTTGTATGTAAATGTAGTTGTGTTGTGTTCCTCAGATAAGTTTGACCAGTTCTGGGCCATGAACCGTAAGCTGATGGAATACCCCACAGAGGAGGGAGGCTTTCGCTACATCCCCTTCAGGATATACCTGGTAAATGGGCTAATACATGCCTTGTTGACATCACAGCCAGTGTGACCTGCAGTGCGACATCAATGTTACTGTTAATTGATGATGTAATCGATGCATTCAAAAAATATGGCAGGTCGCAAATACGGCAATGCATAGTCATGAAAGAATACTCTTTTATCATCTGATAAGCAAATAGAACACGATAGTGCTTTTAGGAATATGAGAAAGCATGAAGTGAATATGAAGATCAGAGTAAAAATGAAACAAAATACACAGTACACAGAAATATGATGTTACAACTGAAATGTGCAGCACAAACCACTTATCAACACACACAATCATGAATGAATTGTCACTCCACTGCCTGGTATTATGACGATGCAGTGTAGTACCTGAACTGTCCCGTAGATGGTGCTGTAGGACGGACTAGTAAGGCGCTTCATGAATACCGCCTCGTCCTACGGTTATGATTAAAGTGGGCTGCTGTTGAGCAACTTTTTATTTGTTAGTAAGCTTGTAATTTACTGTGATCCAGTGACAGAAACAACCCTACAGAAGTGCTCAGTTGCAAAAATATTTCCTGGAGATGTTCAGTGAATAACTTTTTCCCTCCAAAACTTATTTTGTCAAACTCCTTTGATAACAGCAGATAAATCAAACAATCCTAATCTTTTCCCAGAGTTCACCCATTAAACTACAAATGCGTTAGCCTAATGTTTGTTCTGACCGTGTGCTTGGCCATCGTTTAGTTTGACTAGTATATAGTTGGATGTGGGCAACTCAAATGAAGCGTGCCCAAACCGTGGGATGCACGCGGGCACAGGTGAATTACTAAGGGGGATCCCGCGCATCCATGACTCAGATGAAATTCCCTCAAAATGATGACTAAGCACCAGTGTCTCGCCCTTAAGGTCTGGAAAACATTAGGCCGTGTGTATCCCATAGTGTAGGAAAACTGTGTGGTGAAACGGAGTGCCTGGAAGGGACATGATTTTACCCAAGACTGCTTTCAATAAGCCCTGGGATTAGCTCGACTGGTATATAGCTTTGCCTACCTAATTCCATCGTATTTGAGGCCATCTCTTCTCAACAAGAATAAACAAATGAGTATAGATTGATGTGGACATTTCTCCAGGGGAATCTGAGTAGGTTGTCAGGGCTTTGCTGCTGTGTTATAACATATGTCAGCCTTTATGCCCATGAAATCGCTCATCAATGTGTTTACTGGAATGTTACAATCATAAATCTATTCAAAATTAAAGACGACCAAACAGAACAATTAAATATATCATTCATGTGTTGACTAAAAGATTATAAAAACGTCTTGGCCTGTATTGACTTTTAGTTGGTAAAGGAAACAAAATGTTACCACAAAATGAGATGATATTTTTTGCAACTTCCTGGAAAATGCGATGTAATGCCTAGTCTTCAATTATAATATTGTGGCCAATTCTGTCACGTGCGTATATGGCTTTCAAAAAAAAATACAAGCAAAATTAAACCAAAGCTTGGTACAAATTTGCTTTGGGACACAACATTGGGAGTCTGTGTATTGGTTGAACAACCAATACACAGACTCCCAAATGTTGTGTCCCAAAACTAGGTACATATGTAACTAATTTCACACTTCAACAAATCGTTTTTTATTTTGCCTATAATAAAACGGTCCAACACAATAATAAAAGAGTGGTTGTAAAACCACAGGCGCACCATGCGCAACAGGACTCCTTGGGTCTAGACAGAAATGTAGTTGTGTACTCCCAAAGTTAACTGAACCAACGGCGGACAAAGCTATCCGGGTCCGGATGCAGAAGTCACGATTGATGACTATATTTCAACCTGCAGGCCCCCCTCTGATGGCAAATTGCGGTCTTTAGTGTAAATAACATGTGGTGCTTTTGATGCAGACAGAATGAATGACAACCTTGACTCTAAATAACAGAGCACTCACTTCCCCGAGACTGTGTTCCTTATGGAACAGGGAAGAGATTCTGAGGGGATGGATTTATCTGTGTCATCGCGCCACTCTTTTTCGGCCGCCAGTTTCCCGCTCCGAAAGTGACGCCACTGTGTTACAAAGTGCCAGAGCCACTGAATCTTGCGGAAAGTGAAAATGATCATCCTACTGGGCAAAAAAAGGTTGAATCAACGTTGTTTCCGTGTAATTTCAACCCAAAAGATCAATGTGATGACGTTGAATCATCGTGGTAAACTGATTGGATTTGCAAAAAGTCATTTCGTATTTTTCTTTACCCAACTTTTAACCTAAATCGAATGACATGGTTCATTTGTTTGTTGAATTTACGTTAGGTGACAACTCAACCAAATGTAAATCAAAACTAGACGTTGAACTGATGTCTGTGCCCAGTGGCATGCTTGTATTAGAGACGGGTTACATTGTTTCTCGGCAGGTATGCCTTTTTCTCCTGTGACTAAATGTTTACTCATCAACCGAATGGCAGCCCCACTAACCTTTTTTTATGTTGGCTTTGAGAGGCACCTTCTAGGAATCTAGGTTGATAGTTTCTTAAATGTCTCTAGGGGATGATTTTACAGTGACACATCTGTTTACAAGCCCTGCTTGTGGGTGTTAAGGTAACAGATGTGAAAGCCACTGGGCATACTGTTGCAACCATTTCTTGCTCACTTATTATGTTACATAACACCCAGAATACTCAGGCCTACAAAATATTCTTCAATATTATTTTTCCCTGTTGTGTGTGTGGACTACTGTGGGAGAAATTAGGACAAGCTGGAATCGAGTGAATGGAAAGGGAATCAAACCCATGGCATATTATAGGCTAGAGTATAGTGTTAAGCTATAGACCGAGGTGTTATGAATATGATGTTTAAGCTAAACAGATTGGCTCCTCCGTGGAGGAGAGGGAGACATCCAATTACATGAGGTAGCCTACATGTATACTGTACATTACATGGTGCCTCAGTGGCTGAGGGAAATCAAAAGAAATCCCCTTAGAATTTGTATTTACCAGTGGAAGTTCTTGGGCTCAGTGGGAAAAGTAGTAAAGCTTTCTCTCCAACTGACTCACTCAGTGAGGGGGATTTGATTATCTGGGCTGGATGGGAGGAGTTTACACCGGGTGAAAAGTGAATAGCATTCATTTTGTACCGGGCTTGGCTCCCGTTAAAAAGCCCACGGTGAAGTAGGATCAAAACAAAAGTGATGTAGCCAAGACTAGATTAAGCACGTGGAGGAATTGCCTTCCCAATGAAATCTAGTTTGAAAATTCAAACATATATTTTATGGAAAAGCAAGAAACTTCCTCTCGATGTCAACTAACTGCATTTATTTTCAGCAAACTTATTAACATGTGTAAATATTTGTATGAACATAACAAGATTCAACAACTGAGACATAAACTGAACAAGTTCCACAGACATGTGACTAAAATAAATTGAATAATGTGTCCCTGAACAAATGTGGGGTCAAAATCAAAAGTAACAGTAACAGTCAGTATCTGGTGTGGCCACCAGCTGCAATAAGTATTGCAGTGCATCTCCTCCTCATGGACTGCAGCAGATTTGCCACTTCTTGCTGTGAGATGTTACCCCACTTCCACCAAGGCACCAACAGGTCCCAGACGTGCTCAATGGATAGGATTGAGATCTGGGCTCTTCGCTGGCCATGGCATACTGACATTCCTGTCTTGCAGGAAATCACGCACAGAACGAGCAGTGGCATTGTCATGCTGGAGGGTCATGTCAGGATGAGCCTGCAGGAAGGGTACCACATGAGGGAGGAGGATGTCTTCCCTGTAACGCACAGCGTTGAGAATGTCTGTAATGACAACAAGCTCAGTCCGATGATGCTGTGACACACCGCCCCAGACCATGAAGGACCCTCCACCTCCAAATCGATCCCGCTCCAGAGTACAGGCCTCGGTGTAATGCTCATTCCTTCAACGATAAACGTGAATCTGACCATCACCCCTGGTGAGACAAAACCGCGACTCGTCAGTGAAGAGCACTTTTTGCCAGTTCTGTCTGGTCCAGCGACGGGGGTTGTGCCATAGGCGACGTTGTTGCCAGTTCTGTCTGGTCCAACGACGGTGGGTTTGTGTCCATAGGTGACATTGTTGCCGGTGATGTCTGGTGAGGACCTGCCTTACAACAGGCCTACAAGCCCTCAGTCCAGCCTTTCTCAGCCTATTGCAGACAGTCTGAGCACTGATTGTGCGTTCCTGGTGTAACTCGTGCAGTTGTTGTTGCCATCCTGTACATGTCCCGCAGGTGTGATGTTCGGATGTACCGATCCTGTGCAAGTGTTGTTACACGTGGTCTGCCACTGCAAGGATGATCAGCTGTCCGTCCTGTGTCCCTGTATCTCTGTCTTAGGCGTCTCACATTGCGGACATTGCAATTTATCGCCCTGGCCACATCTGCAGTCCTCATGCCTCCTTGCAGCATGCCTAAGGCACGTTCACGCATATGAGCAGGGACCCTGGGCAACTTTCTTTTGATGGTTTTCAGAGTCAGTAGAAAGGCCTCTTTAGTGTCCTAAGTTTTCATAACTGTGACCTTAATTGCCTACATGGGAAACCGTGTTTAAACCATTTACAATGAAGATCTGAAGTTATTTGGATTTTTACGAATTATCTTTGAAAGACAGGGTCCTGAAAAAGGGACATGTCATTATTTGCTGAGTTTATATGTTTCTAGACGATGCATCATGCTGCCTTATTGACAATATGACCGAGCTGCGCATATTACTGTTCCATTTGAGAAGGGCACTCCTCCCTCCGCTTCTGCCCATTCATGTCACGAGCCAAAAATGATTATAATTATATTGATTTACTTTTGTGCACCTCAGCCACCAGTTTACTGTCAATTAGTCGGATTGAACCCACACCAGCAATTAGGCAATGGGTTGAGTTCCTTTGCTCGCTTCAGTCAGGGAGAGCGAGTCTCTTTTCCCCTGACCTCTCATCGTCAGAGAGTTAATGACGCATCGCTCTTGGGTGTCGCCAGGTGGTACTCTGCTAGCTCTGGTGTCACACAAACTGAAAAGAAAGTGTCTCTGTCCAAGAGAATCGCTCTTCTATCCAGGATCAATGGCCCCCTCTTTGTATGGTACCCAGGTCAATTATTCATGGCGGTTTTTAAAAATGCAACGAAGTAGCTGTCACTTAATCGCACTCTCTCCACTCCAGCTCCTGGCATAATCCCACACAAACTCTACGCTTCCTGTCAGTGAGTCATTCTTTCTGGTAACCCAAGAGCCAGCTTCGCGCCTTTAGAGCCACCTTCCCTACCTCACGCCCGGCGGTGTTAGTTCCAGCTCCGTTACTCGAACCCTCCCGTTGCCGGTTTCCTTTTCACAGCTCCCATGATTAGTTGCTATTGTGTGTCTGACTCGCCGTTTGTCACCCTGTTTGTCACCTCAGAGGCCCCTGGTTTCCCCGAACTGATAAACAAACTGGTTTCCCAGAACTGATAGCAACCCGATCGCCGGTGTCCGTGTACGAATGCCTGATCTTCTGGACCATATCCAGCGAGCATCACCTTTCTCATTGCCCTCAGATCAGAGACTGGGTAGCAAGCACCACTTTTAATATTTTACTAGGTGTGTCTGTAGGTGGACTCTTTTCTTCAATTGGTCGTTATCAATAAAAACGTCTCTAAATGGTGCCGAGCGTTTGATTTGGCTGCTGGGGGGCAAGGAGACCCCCTAAAACCATTGACAACTGCATGCCATTTTCAAGGTATTGTTAAATGTTATAACTTCTTGGTTCTAATATCATCACCTCTAGAAGAGCATAGACAGAACTAGACATTTTAGATTATTCCATGCAAATCAATTGCGCACATTTAGCTCTATCAGAGTTATACAGCAAGTAACAGCGTGCTTTTCATGATCATTAAACATCAATTGATCATGTAATTTCAGATGCGTGAGGGTAGCGTATCCATTTGAAATGTAACTAGCTAGCTAACCAAACAACGTGTCATTTAGTTTGCGTCATCAGAGATGAATTAGGCTTTTGGAAAGAGCTTGTCATCGGCAAGTCCTCGTGCTGGTGAAGTTGTCAGTCAGACTACTGTCATCACTACTATAGATGGCAAGCAAATATAGCCATCTAGTTCCTCTACTGAAAGTTAGCTTGTTACCTAGCCATATTGACGTAATCTGTTATTAGCTAGCCAATTAAATGTTATTACCTCGGTGCCTGTCATGTCTGTCAACAGCAATCATAGTTAAATACTTAAAAACAATGTTAAAATGGGGATAATGTTAGCTAACTTCACTAGATAGGTCTATGCTGCAGTTGGAGAGGAAACATTCTGAGCTTCTATTACAAAGTTAACATTGTCAGCTAACAGTACATCGGCAAATGCACCCTTTTGTTGATTGACAGGCAGAGCCCACAAAGGATGGGAAAATGAACCTAACCACTTACACTTGTCAGGTATAGTTCACTTTATCACTCAAATATCCAGTTAATGGCGGCCAATATTGAGAGATATCATGAGGCTACCCTCATGTATGACATGATCAATTGCACCTAACTTTTATCACTGGAGTAGCCTGTGATTGAATCGTCAGAGACTTTGGTTTATTTAGTTGTATATTCATTTGGGGGCGCAGTTCCCGAGGGCTTGGGTCAGTGCCAGAAATAATTAAGTCATGACTTGTAGCCTAGAATAAGCACTTCATTTTATGTTCTTGCATTGGAGCTATTGTGTGGCTTTGTCAAGCTATTGCAAGCTATTGCGTAAAAGTACTTGAGTAATAAATTAAGTAAACAGGATGCATGTTTTGGAATATTTGTGTTCTGTACCGACTTCTTTTCACTCTTGTAATTTAGGTTAGTATTGTGGAGTAACTACAATGTTGTTAATCCATCCTCAGTTTTCTCCTGTCATGACCATTTAAACTCTGTAACTGTTTTAAAATTAGCCTCATGGTGAAATCCCTGAGCAGTTTCCTTCCTCTCTGGCAACTGAGTTAGGTGACCGGCTGTATTGATACACCATCCAAATCCTAATTAATAACTTCATCAGGCTCAAAGGGATATGCAGTGAATCTGTGCTTGAATTCACTGCTCAACCGAGGAACCTTACATACAATTGTATGTGTGGGGTACAGAGATGGGGTATCATTACAAAATTAATGTTAAACACTATTTTTGCACACAGAGTGAGTCCATGCAATTTATTGTGACTTTTTAAGCACATTTTTACTCCTGAATGTACTTAGGCTTGCCATAACAAAGGGGTTGAATACTTATTGACTCAAGACATTACAGTTGTTAATCTTTTACATTGTTGGGTATTACATGTAGATCACGGGCACACAATCTCAATTTAATCCATTTTAAATTCACGCTATAACACAACAAAATGTGGAAAAAATCAAGGGGTGTGAATACTTCCCGAAGGCACTGTATGTCATTTATTTGTCATGCTCTGATTCCTCTCTCCGTGTAGACGATGAGTGACAGGCCATTCATCCAGAAGTTGTTTCGCCCCATCTCGTCCGACGGCTACACACACACGCTGGGGGATCTGCTGAAGGAGGTGTACCCCGTGGCCATATCCAGCGACGGTACTTACCTACTCCTAGACACTACACTAATTACACCTATACTACGTATACCTCTCTTACACACACACACACACACAGTAAACACACACAGTCCCACAAGAGAAAGCAGACCTGTTTCTTCCTCACTGTGCTATCAAAGGGTGCTCTGCATCTCACAGGAAGCCAGAGGATAAAAGACATCAGCCATGTAGGTCTATTTTATTTACACAGTAAAAGAGGACTTTTAGAGATAAAACACAGGAGAGGGTCGAGGAGGGAAAATAGTCGCCCTCATGTGAAAGAGTGAAAAGCAAGGGGGAGGGGAAGAAAATGCATAGTGGAATGAGCAGCGGCGCTAGATGTAGAGAAGAGGGAGCGATGGAGATGGAGAGAGAGAGGCAGCCTAAACAGGTAGTGTCTGGAGGACTGTGCAGAGGAAGTAGATAAGCAGACAATGGAGCTGTGAGACAGAGGACCTGCAGGACAATCACCTGCATGGAGCAATGCACCACTACCATTACTTCTGTTCTGTCTGTCTGACTGCCTGCATCTCTTTCTCTCTCTCTCTCTGTCTGCCTGCCTGCCTGCCTCTCTCTTTCGCTCTCTGTCTGCCTCCCTCATGTCTTTCTCTTGCTCGCTCCTTCTCTCCCACTCTCTCTTGCTTTATCAAGAATCGCTATATTTTCTTTTCATACCCTTCCTGTACTTATATAATCTCTTTTATCCATTTCCCTCTTTTCTTAACTCCTTCTCTCCTCTGAGGGTGGTGGTGGCTTGGCTTGATAAAGGTGAAAGTGCTGCTTTGTTTTGTTTCCCTCTCTTCCTCACTGGGGAGATGGGTGTGCGATAGCAGGGGATTATAGCGGTGTGTTTGGATTAGAGGGACTGGGGGGGGTACTCAGGCAGCCTAATGGCGGCATTGTTCACAGACGTATTCTGGGGACCCGATTCCCTGTGAGGACCTATCGGATAAGGATGTCCCAGCACTCTGTGATGTTTCAAACATCAAACCAACATTTTTAAACATTCCCCTCTGTTTTGTCTGAAAGCCTCGATGGCCCTTCAAGCACTCCCGAAACCTGTCAAACTGAACTAACCCAACGAAACATGTAACCAGGGGTTATATTAACTGGGGATTCCCAGCATATGGCAGCCTGATACTCAGATGAGTCGTACTGTTACCGGACCGGACCGATGTTCTTCCACCCACGCAGGAAAATCGGACGTCAGCATCTTATTCTGATTAGCAGTCGGTTGGTCAGCTTTGTCGTCTGCCGAACGCTTTGTTTTGACCATTATAGTATTAGACATGTATTAGACATGGTTTAACTGGGTTAGAGGCAGGAGAAATATGTCTGAACAGTAACACGTTTCTCCCCATGTATGACGCAGGACAAGTTAAATTGCACAAGCCTCAGAAATAGTTGCCTCGGCGGGTCAAAGCCTTCCGAGAATTCCCCCGTCATGTCCTTTACAGATGTGACATGTTTCTTTTATAAAGAAAAGCTGTTTTTGTGGTGATATTTCTAATAAATGGAGAATGCAGAAATCCCCCCCGACTGACAAGCCCACGCGCCAACAATAGTCGCCTACACACCCCTCTTATTGATTTTACTCATTCATGGTACAGCCCACAGAACAAAGGAGTGAAACTATTGGCCAATCCGCCCACACAGAACACCAAAGTCAGTATCAATAGCGAATCCAGTCTCTTCTCATCAAATGGGCTGTCTCACTGTTCAGAGTGCGGGGGTGTTCTGGGTTTCAGTGGTTGGTTTGATATGAGGGACGGTGGGTGTGTGAGGTGTTGCTAGGTGTTGAGTAGGGGGAGGCAGAAATGAGACAGAGGTCTCCAAGTCAATACCTTATGGTCTGTTTATTGTATACTTGCAAACTTTCTGAAGGAAATGACTCTTATGAGACATAAGACAAACATGTTTTTCAGGTCTAGAGAGATGTATTGATAGATTTATACCTGTCAGTTCCCCCTAACATACACACATATTTCTTATTGGCCGGTCAGTGTGTTGGTTGAGTTCTGGTGTAACTGTTTCGTCTTGGCTGGCCTCACTGCAGGGATGAATGGGCTTGCGTCCTTCTTAAATTGGACTTTGCTATACTTAAGTAACAAAACTGTTAAAACATGTCTTGACTGTTAGTCGCCGCAATACTCAACCGCAGTGTGTGTTCATGGGTGAGCAAATTTGTCATCTTTTATTTTTATTCAAAATATGGTGGTCAATATTCCTCTTTAGAAATAAGTTGTTATGGGGTTGTACATACTATTTAGGGAATAGGGTGCCATTTGGGATGCATTTATTACTATAGTAACGCATTTACATGAATCAAACACAACTTGACTGGCCCCAATCCCAAATCACTATAGGAATGTATAACAACCATGCATGCATCCCAAATGCCACCCTATTCCCTAAATAGTGCCCTACTTGTGACAAGAGCCCATAGGTCTCTGGTTAGCCATGTTAATGGCTCACAGCAGCATAGTGTGATTCAGATGTGAAAACATCTCTGTCAGTCTTCCTAAGAGCCCTAATATTATGTCACGTTCCAGTAAAACCTAGGGGACCATGCCTTCTGGCCACAGTATAGAAGGATCCATGGAGAATTCTATTGTGTATTTTATCTGGAGGACTCAAAATCCTTCCACTATGACACAGCGCTTTCAGAACGTTTCAGAGGAGAATTACAAATTAATCACATTGGTCTCCACCCTCTGAAAAAGATATGACAACCATAAGAGGGCCTACCAGACCATACATTCTCTGTGCAGGTATTCAAGCTGTGTATATTTGGGATGAATTTCCCTTGTCATAGTGAGAGTGTCAGGGGAGCGCCCCCCCCCCCCCCCCCCCGCTACTGTCACCAGGGGCACAGTATGTGGAGGAGAGAGGGAAAGACGGAGAAAGTGAGATTGCAATATGAATGTCAGTACTTGTGAGTGTATTGATCGTATGTGTGCGATCGTATCTGTGATCATAGAATATACATATAAATTGCTATGTATGGCAGTACGTGGGGCAGCCTCTCACATCGCTGGCGAGGAATTTTGGCCCACTCTTACATGCAGAACTGCTTTAACTCAGCGAAATTTGTGGATTACGTCAGGAATTTGACTAAGCTATTACAGAACTTCAAATTTGTTTGGCTTTTTAACTATTTTCATGTAGACTTGATGGTGTTTTGCAACATTGTCTTGCTGCATGAGCCAGCTGAGCTTCAGTTTCAGCACACAGATGAATAGCCAGACATTCTCCTGTAGAATTCTCTGAGACAGAGCAGAATTCATGGTTCCTTCTATTAAGACAAGTCGTCCAGGTCCCGAGGCAGTAAAGCATCCCCAAACCATCACTCTACCACCACCATGCTTGACCGTTGGTATGAGGTTCTTACTGTGGAATGCAGTGTTTGATTTTCACTAGACATAATGTCATCTCGTCCAAAAAGTTGACTCAAGTCTGCCAAAAAGCACCTGGATGATCATCAAGACTCTTGGAAGAAGGTTCTACAGACATATGATTCAAAGGTAAAACACTGCATTCCACAGTAAGAAACTCATACCAACGGTGGTGGTAGTGTGATGGTTTGGGGATGCGTTGCTGCCTCAGGACCTGGACGACTTGCCTTAATAGAAGGAACCATGAATTCTGCTCTGTCTCAGAGAATTCTACAGGAGAACGTCAGGCCGTCCGTCTGATCTGAAACTCAACTGGGTCATACAGCAAGACAATGATCCAAACACTCGATCAAGTCGACATGAAAATAGCTAAAAAGCAACTAATTTGAAGTTCTGGACTTGCCTACCTGGTTAAATAAAGGTTAAATAAATAAATCAAATTTTAAAAACCACATGTTGCTGAGTTAAGCAGTTCTGCGTGCAAGAGTGGGCCAAAACTCCTCCACAGCGATGTGAGAGACTGATCAACAACTACAGGAAGCATTTGGTTGCAGTCATTGCAGCTAAAAGTGGCACAACCAGTTATTGTGTGAGCAATTACTTTTTCACACAGGGGTATTGGGTGTTGCATAACTTTGTTTATTAGATACATTTGTATAAAAATATTTTTTAAAGTGTTCTTTTGTAGACTCAGGTTCCTCTTATCTAATTAGGTTTTAGTTGAAAATCTGATAACCTTCATTATCAAAAATATGCAAAAATAGTGAAAATCAGAAAGTATTTAAATATTTTTTCGCGGCACTGTATTTCCATACTATATACCAGTCTGCAGGTGGTGGGTGTGCCTGAGGAGCTTCTTACTAACCCTGGATTCTTCACTCAGACAGATATTTATTTTGGTTGTTCAGATATTACGTGTACATGCAACAGTATGCATCTTTTGGTAACGTATAAGGAGAAACGGTCAGTGTATGTGTGCATGTGTGTGTAGTCATATAGACACTGAGCTCCTACATGACTTGGCTACGGCCCCCTCTAGTGTTTTGACCCCGCCCTTCCCCTCAGTGCTCTGATATGAGTGGGTGAAAGGTCGTGACCTGGGGCCCAGTGTCTCTGAAGGGGTGGGGCTACTGTTGCTTTGAGTAAACCAGTAACTTACAGATATCGATGTACACACATACAACATATGCCCATTGAGACTTAATCACATGGACACCCATTCCGATGCATCTACCTGCTGGCAATCTTTCACACATTTCATGCATGTAGCCATACATCCAAACACAGAGCGCATGCAGATTATCATACGAACTCTCTCTCACTCACTCACTCACTCACTCACTCACTCACTCACTCACACACAGAAACACACACGTGCACACCTCATTGGGCCATCCGAGTGAGGCTCATTTGTCTTGCTGTGTGACCCGTGGTCAGTCCCTGGGTCAGGCCTGGTCACTGTGATTGATTAATCTGTCTGTCGCTAGCTGAGAGCCTTCGGTCATTCTGAGGTGAGAGGGACAACTTAAACACACGCTCACTTAACTATCGCTTGCACACACACACACAAACTCCCACACTGTAATCTATGACTGGTGATGTTTTTAAGAAAATTCTTGCATTTCTGTTTGTAGAAATATATGAAGTCTGACACAAAGTCAAAAGGATTTTTAAGTTGGAGCTCCCTCTCATCCTCCCTCCCTCCATGTCTCCCTTTTCTCTCTCCTTATACAGACGAGTCCAAGCGCTACCAGGTGGTGATCCATGGGATTGAGCCCCTGCTGGAGACCCCGTTGCAGTGGCTGAGCGAGCACCTCAGTCACCCTGATAACTTCCTCCACATCAGCGTCATACCCACGCCTAGCGACTGACACCCCTGGCAAAGTTTGATAACACCCGGCAACTAGGAACGTTGCAAACTCTGAACGGACTCTTTAGAGAGCAGGAAAACCCACGTGACTGGGGTGGGGCGAAGAGTGACGCAATCGCAGTGTGACGTCATCTCATTCAACTTGTCTCAAAAAGGAGCCCACCAGGAGAAAATGTACCCTTCTGTTCTCCATCTCTTTTCCTCTCCTCCTTCGCCCTCTGTCTCTTTTGGACCATTATGTGTTTGGGGAAAGTTGTTCCGCTCAAAATGTGGAAGGCCAAGCTGAAAAGAGGGCTGATCCGTTTAAAAAAGAGAGGCAGCAAGATGCCGCTTACCACCTCCTCTCTCCTTTTCCTCCTCCTAGAGAAAGAGACAGAGCCCCGACATGCCTAGTGGGACACCCTACAAACAGAAGTTGCCTTAGTTTTCCCGAGTCACATCATGCGCTACACGGCTGGACGTTCACAAAGTCACACTGAGTTTACATGGTTGTACTGTAAGCCACTGAGGAGTGAAAGGGGATTTTTAAAGACACTTCTTCATTCTTTCTCTCAATGTATTTTTATATTCTCCATCTTCCTCACTGTATTTCCTGTCTTTCTTCTCTCTCTTCCTCCCCCTCTTTCTCGCTCGTGTCATTTACTGCCGATGCTCTCTCATCTCCATAGCTAATTTATCTATTGGAATTCCTTCTGCTACTAATGAGACCGCTAAACTTCTCTCCATGCCAAGCCTTGGGGTTGTGTGTGTTGTAATTAGAGACATAATTTAAAGTCTCCTAGAAGGGGTGAGGAAGGTGTGAAGAGTACGAATGGAATCATGTCTGTCTTCTCTCTTCCGTGTCAAAGGGAAACGGAGCCAGACATGTAATTTGGAGTGTGTTGCAGTCGAAGGGGAGGGAAACTTGTGATGTCACACCTGTTTTAGCACGTCGGGCTTCCTCATTCGCTGCCTAGGAGGATGGGATAGGGGAGTTTACAGCTCTGAGTCAGGGCTGGGCTCGACGTGGGGTACTGTCTGAGGGGTAGGCATGTGCATACGTGTGTGTATGTACATGTCTGTATGGGTACTTTTTACACATTTTGTTGTTACAAAGTGGGATTAAAATGCATTTCATTGTCATTTTTGGTCAATGATCGACACAAAACACTCTGTAATGTCAAAGTGGAAGACAAATTGTAACATTTATTAACAAAATACAAAACAATTCAACTACTATATCTTGATAAGTATTCTCCCCTCGGAGACTACATGTTAGAAATGCCTTTGGCAGTGATTACAGCTGTGAGTATAGAAGAGCTTTACATGCCTGAATTGTACACTATTTGCCCATTATTCTTAAAAAATCATTCAAGCTCTGTCAAGTTGGTTGTTGATCATTGCTAGAAAGCAGATTTCAAGCAGATTTAAGTCAAAACTGTAACTAGGTCACTCAAGAACATTCACTGTGTTCTTGGTAAACAACTCCAGTGTAGATTTGGCTTTGTGTTTTAGGTTCTTGTTCTGCTGAAAGGTGAGTTTGTCTCCCAGTGTCTGTTGGAAAGAACATTGAATCAGATTTAGCCTGTGCTTAGCTGTATTCTGTTTCTTTTTATCCTAAAAAACTCCCTAGTCCTTGCTGATGACAAGCAAACGCATAACATGATGCAGCCACCACAATGCTTGAAAATATGGAGATTGGTACTCAGTAATGTGTCGTATTGGATTTGCCCCAAACATAACGCTTTGTATTCAGGACAAAAAGTAAATTTCTTTGCCACATTTTTTGCAGTATTATTTAAGTGCCTTGTTGCAAACAGGATGCGTGTTTTAGAATATTTTTATTCTGTACAGGCTTCTTTGCACTCTGTCATTTAGGTTAGTATTGTGGAGTGATTACAATGTTGATCCATCCACATTTTTCTCATATCACAACCATTAAACTCTGTAACTGTTTTTAAATCACCATTGGCCTCATGGTGAAATCCCTGAACAGTTTCCTTCCTCTCCGGCAATTGAGTTAGGAAGGACACATGTATCTTTGCAGTGATTGGGTGTATTGATACACCCTCCAAAGCCTAATTAATAACTTCACCATTCTCAAAGGGATATTCAGCGTCTACTGTACCAATCAGTGCCCTTCTTTGCGCGGCATTGAAAAACCTCCCTGTCTTTGTGGTTGAATTTCTGCTTAAAATGTCCTACTCGATTGAGGGACATTAGCTAAATGTATGTGGAGTACATAGATGAGGGTAGTCATTCAAAAATCATGTTAACCATTATTACTGAACACAGAATGAGTCCAACTTATGTGACTTGTTAGGCTAATTTTAACTCCTGAACTTATTTAAGCTTGCTATAACAAAGGGGTTGAATACTTATTGACTTAAAACATTTGATTTAAAGAAATATATAAAAAATATATATATATATAATTCCACTTTAACATTATGGGTTATTGTGTGTGACACAATCTCAATTTAATAGCTAAATGTGGAAAAAGTAAAGGGATGTGAATACTTTCTGAAGGCAGTGTGTGTGTGTGTGTGTGTGTGTGTGTGTGTGTGTGTGTGTGTGTGTGTGTGTGTGTGTGTGTGTGTGTGTGTGTGTGTGTGTGTGTGTGTGTGTGTGTGTGTGTGTGTGTGTGTGTGTGTGTGTGTGTGTGTGTGTGTGTGTGTGTGTGTGTGACTGCACACAGCGGACACAGACTTTTGACTCCGTCACAAAGACACACGCCGATGATGAAAAGCAGAGCTAGACTCTCATCTTGCTGACATATTTGTCTTGTTGGGATTTCCCAGTCAACCTATTGGATTGAGTTGCTCAATACTGACAGCTCTGGCTGTATCTCTATTGCATAGCTTTTAAATATCTCTATTTCATGTGTATACTGCCATTCCTCCTCCAAGCCCTTGGCAGCATGTCTCGAAACTCACCCAAAGGGATCCTCGGCAATCATTTATTTTTCATTACGATGGGGAAGTACAGGTAACTGCCACAATAAAGGAAACCCCAACATAAATTATATTATTATTATAAAGTGTCGTAATAGGGCGTTGGGCCACCAGAACAGCTTCAGTGCACTTTGGCATAGATTCTACAAGTGTCTGGAACTTTATTGGAGGGATGCGACACCATTCTACCATGTGAAATTCCATCATTTGGTGTTTTGTTGGTGGTGGTGAACGCTGTCTCAGGCGCCACTACAGAATCTCCCATAAGTGTTCTTTAAACCCCCTATGCTTTTTTCAGACCCTCTTTCAGTCTCTTGAGATTTGATTAATTTAGCAGATGCTCTTTTTTTAGATCTCTTCTAGCCTTGGTAGCCAAAATAATGGGTAATTGGGCATTTTTATACATGACCCTGAGAATGATGGGATGTTAATTGCTTAATTAACTCAGGAGCCACACCTGTGGAAGTGCCTGCTTTCAATATACTTTGTATCCCTCATTTACTCAAGTGTTTCCTTTTATTTTGGGAGTTACCTATATATGGGACACAATGTCTGACCCCAGTTCTCCAATTGTCCCTCTGTTCCCCAGGTCATCACTTAGTTCATCCTGTTGTGATTGTTGTTGTGTTTTAATTCATGGCCATACCCCCCCCCCCCCCCCTTAGAAATCAGACCGTGATGTGTCATTAAGGCTGAGATGGCAACGAAAGGTCAGAGGTCACTAAGCAGGTCACTGGGCATGCTCTGTACTTAGGCAGTGTGATGATTGATGTTTGTGTGTTTTTTTTTGCTTTCACCATCAACAACAACCGCAAATGCTCCCCCAATGTGTTCCAACAATAGCCAAACCCTTACTGTCCTAGACATTGGCACTAGATTCCGCGAAACCGAGCTCTCACACACACACACACATTTGTTTGTGTTTAACATGTTACAAGGGGCTGAGAGCAGTCAGAGGGTATCAGACACATGAGAGTGATTAGTAATTTAGAGGAATCCATGACTGTATTCCCTCCATGCTGCATCCCCGTGGGATAGAGAGCAAGATGAGGGAGAGAGGATGAGTGCATGGCTGAGGTGGCCAACGGGCCTTTTCTCGGCACAAGCTCACTAAGGGGGATTTTCTGCTCTATATTTCTACATTTGGACTCTGAGCTTATTTACAAATACTGTAGTTTTCCTTACACACACACACACTCGTCAATATGCAAACAAGGGTTCTGAGGTACTTTTCCGTCCCTCTGCTGTTTGTCTTTTCTCCCTTCCTCTACTTTCTCTTGGTGACAGCAATCATACTTACAGCACAGGTACAAACAGAACCATCCAGTCAGTGGAAGTGTTACTAATGAAATATTTCTTGATTAACGAAGGCTATCTTCAACTATAAGATCTTACCTGGATTCAGCGGTTTTCTCACTTTTAACTCTGCAACAATCAACAATCTGCATTCTTTTTCTGTTTTTTAATTTTCTTTCTCTCCAAATACACTATTTTGCAGTGGATTTTCTTTCATTTGCTACTTACTGCAATGATTACAATACAATGCTGTAAAAATGTTTTTGTGTAGAATTAAAAATAAAATTGTTTTATACTGTAGTTCTGGGCTATGCCTGTCTTTTTGTTCCTGTTCTGGTTTGAGTTATCATGATTGGGGTTGTTATGCGTCTTATTTCTGCATCAAATGTTTTTACTTCTATATGAAAACCTAATCTGCCAGAGTTTGTCTTTGTCATTTATTGGTGTTTATGTGAGGTTCAGGGGGTGGTAAAGGGTGTACAAAATATATCTGAGAATCGTAGACTATTAGTTTTATTTTCAATCCTTTCAAAAAATAGCTTCAGCCCGTTTCTGAATCACTATTGTCTACCCTTATTATTCCATGTTTATCTCACGATCTAATCTCTTTTCAAGAGGGATGTGGTCTCTCTCTGGAATAAGGAAATGGCCATCCCGTCCCAGTCTCCACTTGTTGTAAACTAGTCACCAAACACATCTAAGAGATTACTCTCGTCATTGTTTCTTTCTCTTTCAATTCTTGGCACTACAAACACAGAGCGCCTTCCCTCTCTGTCCATCTCTCTTTTCCTCCTGCTTCAAAGGATGGAGAGAATTATGTCTGTTTTAACGAGGAAACAGCCTTTGAAGTTTGTAATTATTAAAAGGACAGAGTTCAGCTCTCTGGATGTTAGCAACCCTAGCTCTTTCATTTGCTTTTAGTCACTCCCTCTCTCATTCTCTTTGTCTTTTCTCTGTCACACACTTTTCTGCTTTTGTATACCTTTTAATGACACGTATTGAGTTGATGAAAGTCAATCTGAAATTGTATTGTTAGTTCAAAAGGAAAAAAATTAACTACTGTCTAGCCAAATAGTCCCCCCTCCTCTCTCTCTCGCTCTCTGTTGATGAGGATGTTGAGGTAAACCAGAGATGCTAGAGACCATAAGTCTCATGTGAAGTTATGAGGTGACTGGAGACAACTTTCCCCTCTGCCACCCTCACCCCGCCCCCCTCCACACCGTGACTACACAAACACACAAATACAAACCTTATCTTTCTTACACATATTCTCTCTCACACACACACAGGTTCCCTTCCTACCTTGAGCATACCTGTAGCCAGGGGTAAGAATGGCTGTCAGAGGAGCAAATAACTCTCCTCTCTCTCATTCCCAGGGGTGCCCTCTCATTTTGAGTGCGTCCCCCTCCCCTCATCCCACACAGGGGCCAACCTGTCATTAACCTAGGCCCCTAATGGGCAGGTGCTGAAGGCAGAGAAAGAGAGTCACTTCAAGGCCTTTACGGTCACTCGCCTTCATCTACATCCTCCCATCATTGTATCAGTCGCAGTGGCTGAGTTTACTGTATCCTTCTCTCTCTCTCTCTCTCTCTCTCTCTCTCTCTCTCTCTCTCTCTCTCTCTCTCTAATAACTGCTGTACCCACTTCCCAGCTGTAGCCTCTGGCTCAGGGTGAGTAAGTAAAGAGGAAGACTGTAATTTGTCTTTAGTAGACTAGAGAATTTGACCCTCAGTGTGTGTGTGTGTGTGTGTGTGTGTGTGTGTGTGTGTGTGTGTGTGTGTGTGTGTGTGTGTGTGTGTGTGTGTGTGTGTGTGTGTGTGTGTGTGTGTGTGTGTGTGTATGTGTCAAAAAAAATGTAAAATGTTGATTCACTGCTTACTAGGGGTGAAACGGTATGTGTATTCGTATTGAACCGTCTGGTACAGGGTCCACATTGCACGGTTCGGGACGCACTGCGAACCGAACAATACATGAATAATATATTATTGCTAGAAAAATATAGATATTTAATTGTAAAAACATTTTTTTCCATAAACCATGGCGTATAAATTAACGTGGGAAAAATGTCCACATAGTAATAAAGTTGTTTATAGTTGTCTGCAGCTCCGCTCATTCGTTTTTTCACTCCAACGAGAACAGAGCTGAGACCGTTGTAGCAGCAATTACCTTATGAAGGAATTAGCAGTTAGCTAAATGCAAAGAGCAACATGGCGAGCCAGAACAAGAAGACCGCCCAGTATCATTCAGGTCTGCCGCATGGGAACATTTCGGTTTCCCTGTAAACTATAACGGGGATTACCAACGAGTGGTGGATAAAATATCTACAACATGTAGGCTCAGTTAATTTTGCAGATAGCCTATTAGAGTGGTAATACAAGTAACATGACTCCTCATTTGCGCCGACACCTCAAAGTGCCAATCCGTGGGACTAGGCGAAAAAAAAATGAAACGGCAAACACTTCTCTCCACAGCCTTCAGACAGCAATATGCGTCTGACTCCGGTAGGGCTAAAGAAATCAACGCAGCGATACCAAAATTCATAGCAGCATGTAATGCGACCCATATCCGTGGTAGATAATGCGGGGTTCACAAACATGTTTAAAGTGGTCGAGCGCGCTTCACTATTCCTTCCCGTACACATTTGGCCCAGACATTAAAGCCTGCTTTATACAAACAAACAAAAACTTGAGAGCGAGTTGTCAGAAACGCGGTCTGTTGCTCTAACAACAGACAGTTGGACGTCTAGAGCTACAGAGAGCTAGCTACCTTACTGTAACGGTTCATTTCATTACGGTAGAATGGGGATTACAAAGCCATGTCTTTCAAACACGTCCCATTGAGAGTAGTCACACCAGTGTAGACTTTGGGGAAGAGCTAAGGGCAGTAGTTGCAGTGTGGAAGTTGGAGAGGGATAATGTAACGATTCCTGTGACCACTGACAACGCTAAAAATATTGTAAATGCAGTTGCACTAGCTGGATTGGGGCAACATATAGGATGCTTTGCTCACATTATTCATCTAGCATCTCAAAAAGCAATGTCAGTGGATCCAATCTCTCGCCTCCTAGCAAAGATCAGGAAGGTGGTATCCTTCTGTCATAAAAGCGCAACTGCTGCACATGTTTTCAAGACAAAACAGGAGATGCTGGAGCTGCCAAACTACAAACTAGTCCAAGATGTCCCTACTAGATGGAATTCAAGCCATGACATGGTTGAGAGGTACCTTGAGCAGAAAGTTGTGGTGTATTCTACACTGACTGATCAAGCCGCGAGGAAGAATGTCAAAGATATTGTGACCTTGTCTGAAAATGACAGAAAACTAGCAGAGGAAGTTATCAAAGTGTGCAAACCTCCCAAAACAGTCACAACACTGATATGCACAGAGCCTTCCATCAGTTTCCATGGTCCTGCCTATGAAAACAATGGTCCTGAAATCAATGGTGGCATCTGATGAAGATAAACCCGCAGCAAGGATGTCAAGACGGCTATTAGAGTTAACCTGGAGCCTAGATATGCTGACCCCGGTGTCCAAGACTTCTTACACAAGAGCACCACTTTGGACCCCCGGTTCAAGTCCCTGCTGCACCTCGATGCTGCTGCTCGTCTGAGAGTCTACAATGAACTCACAGCAGAGATTGTGACCAATACACAACAGGCGTTGTATTTATTTTGTTAATGTGACATTCATTATTTTATTAATTAGGAATTTAACAATTCATTATAAGGTAATAGTTGTAATTGTCATAATAGTGTCTGATATATATTTCTAACAAATCATATTTTTAAAGCTACTTCAGAGAGAGTAATTGTCATCTAATTTAATTCTGCAGGGTCAAGCCGCAGGAGCCAACCCCTCTCCAGAGATGGCAGACTACAGGGGTTCTACTCCAGAAAAGGAGGTGACCTCATACAGGGAAGTGGACTGTATTCCCCTGGATGCTGATCCACTTACATGGTGGAAGACCAAAGAGTTAATATACCTTCATGTTGCCATGTTAGCAAGGCGCTACCTGGCTGAGCCTGGGACCTCTGTCCCTAGTGAGATGGTATTCTCCACAGCCTCCTGGCTGAGCCTGGGACCTCTGTCCCTAGTGAGATGGTATTCTCCACAGCTACCTGGCTGAGCCTGGGACCTCTGTCCCTAGTGAGATGGTATTCTCCACAGCCTCCTGGCTGAGCCTGGGACCTCTGTCCCTAGTGAGATGGTATTCTCCACAGCTACCTGGCTGTGCCTGGGACCTCTGTCCCTAGTGAGATGGTATTCTCCACAGCTACCTGGCTGAGCCTGGGACCTCTGTCCCTAGCGAGATGGTATTCTCCACAGCTACCTGGCTGTGCCTGGGACCTCTGTCCCTAGCGAGAGGATATTCTCCACAGCTACCTGGCTGTGCCTGGGACCTCTGTCCCTAGATGGTATTCTCCACAGACCTGGCTGAGCCTGGGATGTCCCTCCACAGCTACCTGGCTGTGCCTGGGACCTCTGTCCCTAGCGAGAGGTTATTCTCCACAGCTACCTGGCTGTGCCTGGGACCTCTGTCCCTAGCGAGAGGGTATTCTCCACAGCTACCTGGCTGTGCCTGGGACCTCTGTCCCTAGCGAGAGGGTATTCTCCACAGCTACCTGGCTGTGCCTGGGACCTCTGTCCCTAGCGAGATGGTATTCTCCACAGCTACCTGGTTGAGCCTGGGACCTCTGTCCCTATCGAGATGGTATTCTCCACAGCTACCTGGCTGTGCCTGGGACCTCTGTCCCTAGCGAGATGGTATTCTCCACAGCTACCTGGCTGAGCCTGGGACCTCTGTCCCTATCGAGATGGTATTCTCCACAGCTACCTGGCTGAGCCTGGGACCTCTGTCCCTAGCGAGATGGTATTCTCCACAGCTACCTGGCTGTGCCTGGGACCTCTGTCCCTAGCGAGATGGTATTCTCCACAGCTACCTGGCTGTGCCTGGGACCTCTGTCCCTAGCGAGATGGTATTCTCCACAGCTACCTGGCTGTGCCTGGGACCTCTGTCCCTAGCGAGATGGTATTCTCCACAGCGGCTGACATTGTCACAGTAAGCCGATCTGTGCTCACTGCAGTGTAAACTCATGTGGAAAGACTAATCTTCTTAAAGAAAAACTTGAAAATCTGATTACATTTTTTTTAAATCAAGTAATCAGTCTCAAGTGGTCCTATTTTGTTTAAGCCACTGCTATGTAACTTAATGATATATGCTGCTGGACTATGCACTGTTGTTGAAGTTCTGTTTTAAATGACTATTTTATTTCATGTTTTAAGGCAGGCACTGATGTTTTTTGTTGTCCCTTTGTTTCCATCTGCTCCTGGGAATTCAAGCCACCCGTGTTTACTATTATAATAAATGGAAAATCTAAATACAAATTACATATTTCTCAGGCATTTATTTTGTTGATGTATCGAAACCGTACCGAACTGTGAGTTTTGTGAACCATTTCAACCCTACTGTTTACAGTATTTTGGAAAAACTTCCTGAAATAAACAAAATGCAATGATGTAAATATTTATATTTAGTCCATTGGGACTTTTTCTCCAGCCCATCTGAGTACATGAAAAGTTTTGTAAAATGCACTCACAAACAGGGCCTAAAATTCACTTTTTGGTCCACCAGCCACTGTGTTAGGTAGATTTTAAAAATCTACCAGCCACTCAGATTTTTTACCAGCAAAAATAAATCAAAATCAACAATAATTACACCAATAAAACAAGAACACAGATGAGTATGCTTTGTAATGTTTCTAAAACAAATGTATTACTAATGAAAATTAATGTGGTATATTGTTTCATTTCATATCATTTTCTGTGACCTGAGCCTATAAATATCACAGATGAGACAAAAATGTTCACATACCCTTTTAACAAATGCAAATGACCTAATTCAAAACCTAACTTTGTTCACTTTATAAATACATTTAAACAGTATGGCACTACTTCAACTAAAATGAAAAACAAAAAGGCAATTAAAACTTGTTTTATTTGTGAACATTGTTGATGTTTGTTAATAAAAAATAAAAATACATCACTTCCGTTGTTTGACTGTGCCTATCGCACCTTTCGAAAATGAGGTGGATAATTAAGCCTTGGGGAACAAAAGGCGATTCTGTATCATAAATACAGTCGCAGGTAGATGGGTTGACTGGCCCTTGTCTATCGCGTCGGACTTCATCTGCATGTGACTATATTCATTATACAGCACTGCCTCGCTTGCCTAATTGCTTTTACAAAACTATTACCAACATATTAAAATAACAATGAATTACATATTTTCATTAACGTTATTTTGACCAACAAAAAAATCGAACAGAAAAGGTGGGAGGTTAACGTGGTAACGTGGCTAGAGATTCATGTACCTGTGAGATTGAGAATCGGACTAATAGTTGCGTTGTCTTCTCTTTAGCAATTGAAACGCAAACATTTAAAAACAACGTGGCTTGTGAACAAAACAATGTAAACAGCCAAGAAACACAAGAACAAAGTATTATTTCAGTTGACGTGCGTTCCAAGTAAATTAGACACATTTTTATGCCTGTGCGCAACGCTTCTAAAAAGGAATCTTTCACTCAGCTCTTAAAGTGCACACAGCCCCCAGCCAGGCAGTGTTGCAGCGCGAGGTGGGATAAGCAAAAGCAGAGTTTCCCACAGTCGGTCCAGCGCAGTGCTCTACACAGCTGATTCAAATAACCAACTAGTCATCATGCTTTCATTATTTGAATCAGCTGGATCGTAGTTCTTTGACTTTGTGCAATTAATTTACCAGCTATGAAATTTAACAAAACAGAATAAATACTTTTAAAACAACTACTGCAACATTTATTTAGCTATAAATGTGATCATCATTTACTATTTATATTCACAAATGCGATTGAAATGCTCGCACTTTGGACCCCTGACCACCCTCCAACTTGGCTGGTGAAATAGACATTTTACCCACCAATGCCAAAATCTACCTGCATTTGGCAGGTGGCATGTGTTAATTTTAGGCCCTGCTCACAGAACCAATACATGCTCACAGTACATTCACCCACATTGATATATAGCACCAGCTATAAGCCCCCTTCACACACAGTTACAGTCACACATAATACATAACCTCTCTCATTGAAGTAGCAAGGATATTGTTTGCATATGTGCATATGATGTGGTATGGAGAGAGAAAGAAAGAGAGAGAGAGAGAGAGAGAGAGAGAGAGTGTGTGTGTGTCACATACAGGTTCTGAGCCAGGATCGAGGGAGGGAGGCAAAGGAGCGGTGTTTGGTGGCAGGAAGCGAGGGAAGGTAATCATAATTCTTAATCGGAGGGCTTCACACGTGGCTCGTAAATTCACACAGCAGAACACTAATTACTATAATGCCCGAACAACTCACTCCCCTTCCCATCCTTACTCCATCTGTGTCATCTGGATAGGGCCGATGACAACACTGTGGAAATCTGTGGGCCACTAGTCCCATAAGGGACTAGAAGATTCCTTTCTCATGATTATGTAAAGATGTTCATTCATATAAATGAATTTTTTGGGGTGTCTCAGCAAGAGAAAGTTACTCAGCAAATCTTTTCAAGCCTGGTGTATCCCACAGGGCGGCGCACAATTGGCCCAGTGTCGTCTGGGTTAGGGGAGGGTTTGGCTGGGGTAGACCGTCATTGTAGATAATAATTTGTTCTTAACTGACTTGCCTAGTTAAATAAAGGTTAAATATATACATCTGTGATAAATCTGCACCTCGCACAGACACACACTCACATACTTGCACACATATGCAGATGCATGCCACCTATGCACGATGGCGGTGACTCAGCACTACATCACTGTAGCCATCTTTGTTCAGCCTCTAGCTTCATTGGGACAGATGAGCTTCATTTGCTGCTCCTTTGTATTCAACCACAGTTCCCCTTGGTTCCCAGATGCTAGTTGCACAGTGGTCTGTCCATGTGTTCAAGTGACCAACTGTACTGTACTGCTCATTTCTCCCTTCTCTGCGGTCCATATGACCCGGTCACCATGTGTTCTGGTCCTTATCTGTAACTACGGCTCGCCTCTTCTGGTCCTCATCTGGTCCTCATCTGGTTTCTGTTTTTGTCCTAAAATGGGGTCGACTTCCTGTCAAGATGGGCTAAAGGGGACAGGTTCGGGAAGTTCTATGAGGCAGAGAGAGATGTATCACATCCCATTGAGTTTGATGACCCCCCCCCCTCCTTCTGCTTGCGTAATGCTGTCCTTGTTACAGTATATTAATGGCAAAGCTAGGGCTTGTTTTCCGGAAACATCCTCATGATGGCGTCAGCCTGGAAGGGAACTCACAAGTTGGTATTTCGTTGTGTGCGTATGCGTGTTTGTCGGGGGGGGGGGGGGGGTGGTCTGTTTCGTCTACGGTTTCATTGATAGAAACTAAGACACACATAACGAAAGAGTCTTGTGGCGAGAACATTAACTTGCAGATGGAGACGCTAAATACAACTGACCCTTTTGTGTGTAAACTATCGCTTAGCTTTATTTACTCCTCAGTCACACAGCCAGAGTGTGCGTGTCTGTGACAGTGAAAGAGAGTTGTAAGGTCCAGAGACATACTGTTTTGAGGCAACATGTTGCCACCTGAGTTTAAGAGATTTATATCCCATGTTCGTTTAGGAACATGAATAGCACCAATGTTTGCGTGTCTCAAGGGTGACTCCACCCAAAAGTATTTAATTTCACAATGTTCGACAAAACCATAAACCAATAAGGTGTTACTCACATTAGCAACCAGTTGAGGTCCGGTTAGGTTTAGGGAAGCCCAGTAAGTCTGTTTTCACCCACTCAAGTCAGTCAAAAAAAGTACCATCCTTAAGTCATGCTAGCTGGGGCAGTGGAACTTGCTGTGTCAACATCTGATTGTTCAGTTTCCCTAGTAATAATAGGATGTTGGAGAGAGACCAGATAGCCCATGCTACGTTAAAGCGAAAACCGTTGAGTCAGAAGGTGAGAGCATAGGATGTTTTCGGTTTGACAAAGAGCACGTAGGCTACGCTACAAACTCAGACGACAGTTCTTGTTTGCTAATGCAGAAGATTCACAAAACAGGAGCAAGTTTATAGGCAAATGGTACTGGCTACATTCCAGCTCGTCTTGAAATAAACCAAATAAATGCTAGGTCAGAAACATTAATAGCTCAGCTGTGCTAGTTAGCTTAACGTTTACATTATATAGAGCTTGTTTATGATTGTGCCTTGTAGGTCTACATACAGGCAACTGCCAAAATATAGGAAACAAGTAAACGAGGGTTCTAGCGGATCTGTTATGGGATAGGTCCACTCAACCCCTTTATGGTGTTTCCTTTATTTTGGCAGTTACCTGTACATGCCTAACTCAGAAATCAGAATAAGGTGATGTCTAGTATTTTTACACTGCCCAAAACCATTGTTTTACTTGACCAGGAGGAAAAACAGGTATGTTATGCTGCTGTATATATACACACACACTACACTGTGGGTTTGGTTGTACAGAGCCTGCAGTCTGTACTGAATTATTCACTTTTTCAATGAGCAGACGCTCATGAGGAAATGGTGCAGGATAAACTGAGGATAAAAGACCAACCACAGTTACTATTGCCGTGGGGTAGGGGGATGTGTTCCAAATGTACTCTTATTTCCTTTTTCCTCTTTTAGTTTAGCACGGCACGCAATAAACTTTTTAGTTTTTTAATGGACAAACCTTCAGTCCTCTTTACTACATACCGACCATGCATGCATGACTAGAACATTCATAGAAATCTTGTGTTGAGGTCAATGAAAGGTTTGTGTGTCTTCTAAATACACTATTCGCCATTCATTCCATCCCTTGGAAATTCTTCCAGTGTCTTGATTTAAACCAAAAAAAGCATGCTTACCACTTTGATGATGCCTCATAATGTCCGAGGCAAAGTGGTGTCTCATTAGTTTTAACTAGCTATCTCTCCTGTCCTTTCCTCCATGATCACTGATCTGGGGCTACATGAGGTGGAAGCAACATGATCTACCGGAAGCCATAGAATACTGAGACTCTAATGTCTGCTAGCTGCTTCTCCTAAAGCACAATACCCCAAACAGGAGGCAGATAAAAACTCACACACAAAAGAGTCAGATTAGAACTGTGGACATTTATCATAAATTTACATTTTGCACATAAATAACTATGTAAACAGAGACAGTATTTTTTTCAATTTCTCTCCTCTAGGGCTAAAGATGAAAGGGAACGCTTTGGTCATACTTTAGGGTTGGAGGAAGCGAAGGAGAGAGAAAAAAAAAAAAATGGGGACTGATGTGCAACTGCTTCCAGGTCACCGGCATGGGGTCAGTTGCTATGGAGACAAACCATATGTCATTTTACAGCCATTATAACAGTCCAATCATATTGAATAGTGGGAGGAGCACCGGCAATTAAGTCATAAAGGGGAGGGGCCAGTGCATAAGAAGGCCGAGGTGCTTTGGTCTGTGCCATTTAAGAATGAGAAGGGGGATACATTTTTCTCAAACGAAACAAACTACAAAACCACAGCTAAAGAGCTAACACTTCACAGACAAACAGTACTCTTGGTCTTCTTTTCAATTCTGTAAAAAAAAGTCTCTTTTTGGTGTGTTTGAAACTAAAGCCAAGTAAACTTTGGTTACTCGCCTCAAATCTGACAAATCCCATTTGAGAAGGTTTACTTGGTCTCCTTTTGCTATTGACAGTGTTTTGAAGTTCCCTTGGACTGTGGGCGGGGGGGATTCCCAGACTCACAGTCTTTATATGCTACATATTGAACAGACTTCTCTGCACTTTGGATCATGTGGAGCTGCACTCCAGTTCATTTTGGAGTCTTCAAGTAGCAAAAGCAATAAATAGAAACACACTTGCCTTCAGTTTCCCTCTGAACAGACACACACATACATACTCACACGCATACAATCATACACACATTGAGGTAACTGTTGTTGAAAATATACAAAACAAACAAAAAGTCCTTTTTTGTAGAGCTCAGGATGAGCGTGGACATAGGGACACTTGCTGGAAGGGTCAGAAGGTCAAGCAACACCTTTTCTTTCTAATCAACAGTTCGTGTTCACCTTTGGCAAAACAAAGTTGTGACCTTTGACCCTTTTTTAACCTGCTATATTGTTTAAATAAAAGTTTAAAAAAGAAGTGGGCACCCCTGCTTCTCAACAGGTCACACAGGACAGATACAGGCAGAGAGAAAGTATATTACAAAGAAATGGCCCCAGAGGGAAATCAAAACCAGAAAAACATTACAATGAATTACCTGGTCATTGTCAACATCACTTCCACATATTGCTTTTTGAAGACAAAAGAATTGCATAATAAATTAAAGAGGTTATATAACAAATTGAACAAAAATAACACTTGGAAAAGAGACAAATAATAGTAATAATGATATGAAATCCAGGGTGGATGATTGTCCTGCGTTAAGTGTAGGACACAGTGGAACAGTTTAGTAGTCTGGGGACATTGTCTCTTGGAGCCCTGAGTACAGAAGTCCCTGAAAGTTTGAAAACCCCAGTCGCTACAACCATCAAAAATATATTTACACTCGTTGCTCCTGCTAACCAAGTTCTCAGAGCCACAGTCTGACTCAACGTCCTTTAAACGGTGAGCTCAAGCCTGTTCCTCGGACTCCTGCTTGATCGTGACGTTGGAAGGAAGAAGAAGCGGACTGCTTCGGCGCAGTTTGATAACCGACGTCTCATTGACTGAATTGTACAGGCCGTAACCTGTAGACTGGAGCTCACTGGCACCGCCCTTGTGGTGGTAGCCGGAGGTCTTGAGGTCCATCTCCCTCCACAGCATCCCCAGGACCTGCTTCTCCAGGACAGCCTCGACCTCAACCCCTCCCTGGAGCTGGTCCAGCCTATCAGCGTGGTCGCTCATGTCGAAGCGCTCAATCTCCTCGTTGATGCGCTGGAGCTCTTCCTGGGTGGAGGGGCTGGGGGTGGGGCCACCTGAGGAGGTGACGGCAGCCAGACAGTAGCCCTTCAGGTGTAGCCGCAGGCTGCACAGGTGAATGTAGTGGCGGTGGCAGTGGGGGCACTTGTGTGGCCGCTCGCGGGAGTGAAGGCGCTTGTGCAGCTTGAGGTGGACAAACTGGGTGAACTTGGCAGGGCAGAGCTTGCACGAGTAGGGCTTCTCACCCGAGTGGAGGCGCAGGTGGGTCTTTAGGTTGCTGGTGCTGCTGAAGCGCTTATGGCACACCTGGGGGGGAAAGAGGACAACGGTTAGAGGAGGAAGTTCAGCGTTGCTTATGTATATGCTGCAGCTAGCTAGCTTAATAGACTTAAGAGGCTAGCATAGAATTTGTGGTGGTCTTTACCGAGCACTCATGGGGCTTCTCTCCAGTGTGCACCAGGAAGTGTTTCTGCAGGTGGGCCAGCTGGGTGAAGCCCTTACTGCAGGTCGAACACTTGAAGGGTCGCTCACCGCTGTGGACACGCAAGTGCACCTACACACAGCAAGGACACAATGATACGTCAGTTGGGTTCAATGCAAGGGAACACAAAGTAGTATGGCTGCATGGAATGAAGGGAGCGAACAGAATGTCTCCAGTCTCACCTTGAGGTTAGAGAGCTGGCCGAATGTCTTGCTGCAGACGTTACACTCATACTTGATCTTGCCATTCTGCTTCTTGAGTGGGTAAGGCAGGGTCTTGTAGCCTGTAGAGCCACCACCCCGCTTCATCTTGCTCAGGTTCATGGCCTCCTCCTCATGCCGGCCGCTGGCACTGCCCAGCAGGGCTGAGGTAGGCTTGGTGGGCACACGCTCGCTAGGGGCTGCCGTGCCCGCTGTAGGGGAGCCGCTGGTGGGGGCGTGGGGGTGCCCGTGTGGGTGAGGATGAGCATGAGCATGGCCAGGGTAGGGGTGATTGGGGTAGTGGGGGCCGGCCTTGTCCTTGAGGGTGGTGGCGGCCGAGAAGGCACTGGTGGGGGCGGAGTGGAGGAAGTCCCTGTGGGTGGAGAATGAGGGGTGGGAAGAGTCAGGCAGTAAGAACCTTCTCCCCGCCTCCCCAGGCAGCAGGGGCATGTGGGGGGGCAGCAGGCTGCTGAAGAGAGGGTACATTCTTGGAAACATGCCCCCAACAGTGGGCACCCCACCCCCAGGTACTGGGTAGTGGTGGGGTAGCATGTAGCGGGAGTAGTGCGGGCCGGGAGGGTAGAAGGGCGAGGAAAGGGGGGGCGGCTGGTGGAGAGTAGCCTGGGAAGGGACCCAAACCTCGTGAGTAAAAAGAAGAGGTTGGGGGTGTGGGTTGGGGAGCTGCGGGGCTACCGTGAGGGCTACTCTCCGGACTGCTCCGCGCCGACGGACTTGGGGTCGCTGACGACTGGTTGCCTGGTGATCTGATCGCTGTGTAACCAAACTGTATCGGGCTGGTCTTACAACTCAGGAACTCTTCAGTCAGATGAGGGTGGGGGCGGAATGGGGGGTAGAGGGCACGGGGGTACAGAGGTCGCTCGGGGCTGTCAGCACAGTGGGGTCGTGTGGCCAGTGGCCGGCTGGGCTCCCTCTTGCTGGAGGTGGTGGGGCCCCTGAGGATGGAGGAGACACTGTGTTCTATCTTGACTGGGGCACTGCTGCAGCTGACATGCTCCTCACTGGCCTGCTGCTTGGCTTCCAGCAGAGACTGCTCTGTAGAGGGTTGAGAGAGAGGTCAGACACTGTTCTCCCTCTGACTGAAGACCACGTTTCCCTTTGACTTGGTGTCAGGAGCATTTTAAAGTGCCCACAAGAAGAAAAACTTATCTAGACACGTCTTCAGCTTAGGAGAAATAATAGTCTTTCAGCTGTAGAGTGTGAGGTGGGAGGAGGGGTTAGGAACACAGTAACCCAGTGGTCCAATTAGAGCGACATATTTGACGAACGATCACGGGGGGCTAAAAGACAGGAAGTGAGGCGTGACGACTGCCTCTGGGCAGGGTGTGTGTGTGTGTATAGAGGTGGTCTGGGGGCAGATAAAAATCAAGATAAAATCCAAATGGGGGCAGGGCTGATTGAAAGTTTCCTCTCCAAAGTTTGGCCTCAACCTGCCCTCTCCTCCTGACTCTCTCCCCCTGTCTCACACACACACACACCATGACAAAGAGGCCTTTGTCGCTTCCAGGCTACACACACTAAATGCCTCTGCATGTCGGTTCGCACATCCTCACCTGTTAAACCTCCTTGGGATTTAGAGCCGACGTCAATCCCATCCATTTACTACCCATTGAACCTTTACTAGAGGGTCACGAATCTGTGTGTGTGTCCACTAACGTGTATATACATTAAGCTTTCCAGCACTCAGAATTACTCGACAGACTTTCAACCAACACAGTGACCCCCACACCACTACAGCGGCAGTATGTAAACAGAGGTTATCAGTGCCCCCCCCCCCCTTTCCTCCTCCCTGTCCTCCCTCTCAGATAACACCACTCCCAGCCCTCCTCTCTTTCCCCTCCTTTCTTACAGAAAACAAACAGGGTGGCCATCTTGGAGATATCAATCTGTCAGCACAGTCCCGCCGCCAGGAAGTTCAAGTAGTCAATAGAGGAGACTCTTTTCTTCCTCTCCTCCCTCCCTTTTCTCCGTCTCTCCACTTTTAAAGTGCCAAATAAATTAGGGAGAATGCCAAGGAGCCGTCAGCCCGTCACACACAAACACGCACAGGGGCACGTGTGCGCACACACACTTTTGAGATCAAAAGAGTGAGTGTGTTGGAATGAAATGCCTCTCCGGGTATGTGTGTGCTTGCATGCAAGGGAGAGGGGGTGTGAGTAGGATAGTATGCGTTTGAACGAACACATTTAGAACAGGAAATGCTAACAGGTGCCATATGTCTGTGCAAAACTTATTGTCATTGATTGTCACACACACTCAAATATGGAGAAAAACAAACAGCTGTCACACAAAGAGGGAGAGCGAGTGGGAGAAGAGCTTGAGTTCAGTCATTTCAGACCAGCCAGTTCTGCTGACTCACACATAACCAACACACACACACACACACACACGTCTGGTTCTACTATGACTGGGTTAATGGAGAAAGACACAGGGAGAGAGATGGACCGAGATGGAGAAGAAAAACAGAAAGAGGTGAGTATGACGTCATTCCCAGGTCAACAGAGACCCCTGCAGTAGCAGGGTGGTTTAATTACAGGGGCCATAGAGAAAGAGTAGGGGCCAGAGGGGCCAGTACCATGAGGGCACCCAGGACCCAATCTCTCTCTTCCCCAGGAGATGTGCATCTCCCGGGCAACTGTAGTCACTACCTACTACACCTGGAGGCAGAATGCTGGCTCCTCCCATCCCTACGCTGTCTGGCGCTCTCCCTCTCACCCTCTCACCCTCTCACCCTCTCACCCTCTCACCCTCTCACCCTCTTTTCCTTCCAATCCATCGCACTCTTTTTTTTTTTTTTGGTTCCTCACACACACTTACTCATATTTGCATTTAGCCGATTGACTTTATTTATGACCAGAGTGACCACACACACGCAATGGTGGCGCTGACAGAGATGAAAGGTCGAGGGGCTGTGTGTGGTAATGCCAGGCTGATGTTCAGAGAGGACGGAGACGTGGCTCCCCTCAGACACACTGTCAGGCTCTCACAAATATACACTCTCACGACACACACCAACACTGAGCAGGTAGGTGCTAAATAAAACTACTCACACTCAAGACCATGGAAAGTTAATCAACATAACACTAATAGTACACTATACTTCCAAGGATACAGTGTTATTACTATGTAATAAAGCATTGCATACAGTATATGATCATCCTTATAGAACTGACAGTTTACAGTGTTATTACTATGGTATAACATCCATGTAATAAGGTTTCATATGAAAGGTCTTACTGAGTTTCTGCATCATGAGCTCTCCAGAGGGCGGGTAGTGGAGGCGGTGAGCGAACTCTGGGCAGTACCACACCAGCAGCTCAGTGCCAGGGGGGATGGCCCTCACCGTGTAGAAGTAGATGTTCGTGCCATTCTGGCACGCCGCCAGGTTCTGCTCCCCCGCCGAGTGGGCCGGGTTGACGTAGCGCATCCAGTTAGACCGCTCCTCGTCCAGGCCGTCCACAAAGTGGTGGAAGTCGCCCTGCGAGTAGATCTGACGAGACGGAGAGTTGGGAAATGGTCAAAGGTTAACGGGCAAGGAAGTCTCAATGGCAAGTTTAGAACGCTCCAGAAAAAGTGTTGAGTAATGGCTAAATATGTCGACAAATCATATTTTCAGCAGCGCGAGTGTAATATCATTAAAGTGTAGACTCGTTAAATCTCTCCCCTCCTACACTCCAGACCTTATAGCCAGTTATACAGACAGAGATGGTGAGACAGCGAGTAGGAGCCTCTCCTCTCTTATACATGTCCAAAAGAGTTGAGTCAGAGAATACGTCACGCCGACAATGTCAACGACACGCATTCTGAGACTTTCCCCACTCATAGACCAGTCTCTCTCCTATCTGATTGTGGCCATCAACATCATCATCGAGAGAGAGAGAGAGCGAGAGAGAGAGGCCTATAACTGTGTTGTCATGGCTTGCCTGAGCAAGGGACATGAATAGAACACATTGCTTTGGGATGTTGTTGAATCTAGGTGAGTGCCTGTGTGTGTGTGTGGGGGGGGTGCTGCTACATTGTACGAGTGCTACATTGTCATTGTTCCTGGAAGTGACACTGAAGCACTGTTCCTGTGTACAGTGTAAAATAGTCATATTCCTCCACCATTGTTCCACTACAGTTCTTACTGTACTAGCTGCCACACTTACTGATCAGACAACCACTATTGAACAGCAGGCTTCACCCAGCAGATGTATCATGATGAAATAGGTGTTGAGGGTGTGTGTGTGTGTCTGAGACAAGTATGTGTATAAAAACTGCATACACACAGGATGTACCACACACACACACAGTGGAGAGCCTTAGTCTCAGAATGATTAGAGAGAAAACCCCTTCTGTCTCCACACAAACTTCAGAATGCAGAGACCCTGGCCGTGACGTCACACTCAGTCAGTGGAACAGGAAATGACCTATGATTGTTTTTCTTCCTCTGTGGCTGTCTTTTACTGAAAGTGAAGCTCTCGCTGTGTGTGTGTGTTAGTGGACAGGAGGGAAAACCACTCACCCTCCAGAAGTACTTCCTGTTGGCGTCTTTGGGGACGCTGTCTGCAGTGTAAATCTGACCCACCAAGGGGCCGAAGCGTGTTCCTTTGGGGATGTACTCTCTGCTGGCCACTCCAATCACCTACAGGACAGCGATAAAGACCATTAGTTGAAGTGTGTGTGTGTTCTGTGGTTAGAGGATTTACGTTATCACATCCTGCCAGGAGGTCACAGTCTTCACATGAAGACGGCCGGAAGAACCCATCATGATCAAATCAACAAACAAGGCTGCCTCCCTCTCTGTGTGTGTTTAATTACTACTCTGTACTAGAAAGAATCTGTGGCCTAAGGTGGGAATTGGACAGTCACACGTTTTCCTCAAGCCACATTTGCTGTGTGTTTTAAGTGTGTGAACATAAGCAAACACACACCTAACCTTTATCCAGTGCCAACAGGAAGAGCTAGACACCCTAAGGGAAAGAGTTTCCTCTATCTCAGCCAGGTTGTGACACAAAGCATCTCGCCCTCCTCACCTTCTCTGTTCCTTTCTAATTGACCACAGGGCCACTCCCTCTGACACCCACTCTCCTAACCACACAACACACCCTACCACATCAAAACAACTCATTATCTAAATAGACGGTTCACCTTAGAAGAAGATATCCACACCTGATATTGAAGCGCTTTTGTTCCTTGCAAAACAATTTACATTAAAAATAGAAGGAAAAAAAATTGAAATGGGAGGGAGGAAGAACAAGGGAAGTGCATCAGTCTGAAACTGAGGGATTATCAAACCTAGACGTTCAGCTTATCTCCTAACCATGATAAACTCCGATGTATTCACCAAACCCCCTACACAGTCTACACTTACACACACCCTTTCCCCCTTCATGCACATGCTACACAAAACACCCACCCCCTAAAGGATTGGGAAATCCCCCCTTCCCATTTCCACCCCAGGGCCAGACCATGTCTCAAGATTAGGGGTGTTTTGAGGATAACTTATTAACGGACTTTACAATGCTCTCTAAATGACTAAGTCAATATCCTTTGATCACTGGTAAATGCTATATTCTTTCCACATCCTCTCATTTTCCTCTCTTATTTTCCCTCAATCTTAGTGGTCCCTTCTGTGAAGGTGATAAATATTGACGGATACCGTATCAGGTCGTAAACAAACGTGGTGGGAAACACTCATTCTCACACACACAGGGTGATAAGAAACAGATGAGCAATGACGAGAAAATCTATTCATTGCAACCAAATCATGCGGTCTTGATCAGGTTAAAACCACAAAACGCAACACGCTCCCCCACCTAACCTCGTGACCCCTCACACATATTCTACAGTGTTCAACAGTTCAGACTGGGGATCAGTTCGGGTTGTGAAGAAGGTGATACTTGGACAGAGTTGGACAGGTAGGGAGAGCTGAGTCTGGTCTAGTGTAGGATTGACTAGTGCGCCCTCTAGGGGATAGAAGAGAGAGCGCGACAAAGTGTGAGAACGTCGAGGGATAGACACACAGAGACAGGTATGGAAAATGGTTATCAGGATGTGTTGATGAAGCTCCTGTCAACAGCAGGAGCTTTGACTCTTCATGGATGGGTGGGAGCGCATTTCTCACTGCGGAGGCTCTGTAGCAACCTGCATCACACCTCAGAGAGAGTGTGTGTGAATTCCCCTCCACACTGGACTTACACACCGCTCCTAAAACACACACAGGTCGTCGCTGTGCTCCAGTGTGCGATCTTTTACAACGAGACACGCTGCTCACCACAACCCCCCCCTGGCTGACATTTCTCCTGCTGTCATATTTGACCTAAAGTGGAGTCATGCGAGTTTGGGGGGGGGCATATGGGTTTACAGACGGTGTGTGTATTTATATATGTACACACACACACACACACACACACACACACACACACACACACACACACACACACACACACACACACACACACACGTGTCCTCCTACCTCTTTGGATTCCGCTAGTTGTTTGAAGGCCAGGTTACGAGGCAGCGAGGCCTCTGCTCTCGTTAACCCCTCGCTCTCCGTTCCTGCCTCCCGTGGAGTATCCTTGACAATGTAGGTACACTTCTCCTCAAACTCTGCCTCCGTCCACTTCATCATATCCGCCTCGTCCATCTTAGAGTCTGTGTCGGTGGCCATTTTGGATCCTGTGCCCATCTGAGTTTCCGTGTCCCTGTGGGGTTCTGTGTCCATTTTGACGACGTCGTGCTCTACGGTGTGGGCCCCCTCAGTAGTCAACATGGCCGAGCTATGAGAGGTAGCCTGAGAAAGGGAGAGCGAGTGAGAGAAAAAAAAGATCAAGAGAAACAGACAGAAGGAGAGAAGGAAAAAAATGTAGAAGGGGAGAGATGAGATAAAGAGAACAGAAAGAAAGACAAGGGGGAGAAAAAGAAGGGGGGAGCGTTATTATCCAGTATGAGTCAGTGAGTGGCGAGTTCCTTTGAGACTGGCTGACTAAGCAGACAGTGTCTGTGCTCTCTCTGTGGGAACAAGAGCCACAGTCGACCGACCCCACTAGCCTCCAGCCCAGGACAGTCTGATCCCCACTACTCTCTACTTAGAGGGAAACACTCAATCACAGGAAACCATCAACTCTATTCAAGTAAGTTACATAAAAACTTATTGAATCCAGAGTGAAAAGTCTATGAATGTTTTATTACAGATGAGTTGTGACCCAAGAGTATGTATGTGTTATATACTGTATGCTGATCTGGCTAGTGTCTCAGGGCAAGACAGATTGGTCAACCTATCTGCACAAGTCATTGGTCAATGGCAGCCAAGCTGTGAGTCCTTTCTGTGGGCTATGTAAGCTGGCATAAGGTCAGGGCCAGCCACGCTACCCTTCTCCATTCCCCCTGTACCCTTCTCCATTCCCTCTGTCCAACCTACCCTTCTCCATTCCCCCTGTACCCTTCTCCATTCCCCCTGTACCCTTCTCCATTCCCCCTGTACCCTTCTCCATTCCCCCTGTACCCTTCTCCATTCCCCCTGTCCAACCTACCCTTCTCCATTCCCCCTGTACCCTTCTCCATTCCCTCTCCATTCCCCCACCCTTCTCCACCTACCCTTCTCCATTCCCCCTGTACCCTTCTCCCACCCCTCTGTCCAACCTACCCTTCTCCATTCCCCCTGTACCCTTCTCCCACTCTGTCCAACCTACCCTTCTCCATTCCCTCTGTACCCTTCTCCCACTCTGTCCAACCTACCCTTCTCCATTCCCTCTGTACCCTTCTCCCACTCTACGTCCATCTAGCCTACCCTTCTTCATTCTCCCTCCTTGTCAAACTGTCAACATCAGTATCTTAATCCCCCTCTTCCTAATGCGCTCTCACTATCCCTCTCCATCTCCAGGGTGGAAAGAGAGTCACAAACAGGGGAAGGCGGAGGAAGGAAATCCTGTCTGGGTCTGAATGGAGCTAAAATTGGAAGCAGAGTAGCGGAACCGGCAAATCATCCCCAAGTGTGTGGGACAGTCGGGAGGGAGCGCCAAACTTCTCCATTTGAGGGGCCACAGCAGCACAAACACACTTCAAACGCTCCCCACCCAAGATCATCTCACACACACACACAAAAAAAAAAAACAGTACGTAGAATAAATGATCGTATGTCACAGATTGTCAAATTTCAAGGCCGATGATAGACTGAAATGCAACCTGATACGCCGTCACTCACTCACAGAATTCAGGAAAAACGTACCATAACCCACACCAGAAATCTATTTGACCCTCCAACAATCTCCAAAACTAAATCACAACTAAAACATTGACAAAATTCCCCAAACCTTGACCAAATTCAACATGACCCTATACTCAACAACATTCACTCAGGCCAACAAAACAGGTTCCTAGGAGTCTAGTGTAATCAATGAACTTCCGGAAGAGTAACAGAACAAATCGCTTTTCCAACATTTTTTAAAAACAAACTGTACGACAAACAATATCCCAAATAATTACATACATGAAATTATAAACACAACGAACTAGGATATTGTGTTTCAATTTAGAGTAGATCCTTTCAAACTATTTAATATTGTGATATTATTTATTGGACATTGATTTTGTGAATATCCTTTAAAGGGATTTAAATATAATACCAAACACTAGTCAAAATCTGTTCCTGCTAATAAAGACATCTTTCTATGACAGCTGTGCAAAACTAATACTGAAACTGAGAACCTGGCCAAAAGCAACTGATTTATCCTCCCCCACACACACACACACACACTTCTGTTCAAATATTCGAATAACACTACTGATATCGTTTAAAAACAGACTTTGAAAATACAAGCTTCAAATTTAAGCAAGCTATAACCAATGACAATTTCTGGAATTTTAATAATTAAAATAATTCTGCTGAAGTGGACAAACTACAATAAGCTTTTAACAATTTAAACCATCTCAATACTAAAAATGATTGCATTTAAATATTCTATTACACAATATATTGAAAGTTTAACAAACGCATTGCATAATGGAGTGGCCAGACAAACAAGGGGAAAACCTTATGACTTAAATAAATAAGTCATAAAATAAACCTTCATATTTGTTGTCACTGGATTCCTTTAGAAAAGTCTTTGTTCGATTCTTATTACAAGCAAAACAAATGTAATACACAACTTTAAATGAAAATCCTCAAAACTAACAAATATAATTTAGGAAAAAATGTAGTAAATGTTTCCTTAAAATAAAGTGAAAGTACCAAAATAATATATATTTTAAAAATTCTACAATACTTTTTCTCCATGGACTAGGGTTCAGTAGCGTACTCACCGAGAAGCTTTGGTCCCAGCCACACATAGGGCCGAATGACCTATCACCTGGGTGAGTGTGTTTGTGTGCACACGTGGGACAGGTGCAGTCCACCCTCTCCCCCTCTGATCCAAGCACTATTCCAGAGTGTGAGTGCTGTGTGTGTGAGCGTGTGTGTCTGCTCCAGTGAGTGCCTTCTGTTTAGCTGACTGCCCCTTGACAAGTGAGGGAGATGTTGATTCACTCAGTGGTCCCGCCCTCACTCGGTCTCCACTCCCCCTCTCAAGGACCGCCCACCACCATGAGGAACACGAACGCTGGCAGCTCATTCAGGGCAGCAGTGGCAAACGCACAATGCCCTATGGAAATAGCAGGCGCTTTCACCTGAGGCATGAGCTCTTGCTGCTCCACACAAAACAAACACAACAATGTCGATTGGAACATAAAAGTACCATCACACACCTGAACATAAATTCAAATATTCTCCTGCAGTCTTCGAAAAACTTCCATACATTAGAAAAGGTTGCCAGTTCCAAATCAAAGTCTCAAAAACATATTCCCTCAACATAGGTGATTGTTGTGTAACGGTGCAACTGTTATATATCAACAACCCCCCCCACAAACACACAGATTAGGGGAGAGGGGGGTGTTTATGAGTCTTAATGTAGAAGGAGGACATCCTGTGACAGTGACTCAATGCCCCTATACTGTTTACCCAGCACAGAACTGCGGATGGACGTTCCTCTTACACACACAGATACACACCCTCTAGAGGGCGACACTGGACTGGCCTCATGGCTCAGTCTCACCAACACATCCCTCTCTCCCTCTGGTAATAAACTGAGGCATAAAAAGACCAGGGCTTGCTGACCCTGGTTAAATACATTACTTTGTCTCTCCTCCTCCGTCTATTCCTCTTTCTCCGTCCGTGGTCTGTATATCAGATCCTCGTAGCAAAGCCCACTCAAAGCAAGCAACCATGTCCTGGAATTCAACTGGAAATCCCCTACTCTCCCTCACTTGATTGACATTAGTCTTGAGTGGGGCAGAGTGGAGCGAGGCCTAATGAAGAATGATAAGGAAGAAAATAAAACATGGGGCAGGGGAGGAGGGCAGGGGGGAGAGAAAGACAGAACCGGGTCTTCAATCCCTCCCTCTTCCCTTCTTTCTCCCCTCCCACTGGTGACAGAGAGTTGACCACATCACTCGCTGCCTACTCCTTCCTGCCAACAGACGACCCACCGGCCCCAAACACACACGATCTGCACCCCAGCTGGTCTACATGATCATGCTCTGTAGCGACCAACCCCTACCGAAAAAAAACATCTCCCTCCCTCCAGAAAAACAAGTTAAGATTTCAACAACAAAAAAACAAGAGGGAAAATAACATCTTTTCCCTTTTGAAAGTCACATGTGGTCCATCCCTACCCGCTTGCTCACGAGGAACAATCTGGGCCCAGTAGGCTCTCCTGATCCCTTTCCCATCTCCTCATCCCTCTCTCTGCTTAAACTGTAAAGGAAGGAGGGGGCGCAGGCAGGCCTGAGGCTGGGGGAGTAGGGAGGGGTGACTCTGCTCTGAAGTCAAATGGCTCTTTTTGTTTATGCGCAGGCCAAGGAGGGTATTTAATGTGGCCTGCATGCCTGGAGGAGAGGGGGGGGGCACACAAAGGGCATGGGGACCTCCTGTCTCTGTTAGTTTTACAGAGGGCTCCTATCAGGGCTAAGAGTATAACACACACAGCATAATTGTGGTGCCAACACATCAGAAGGAGGTAGGGATTATGAAAAGAAAGAAGAGCAAGGCGGTGAGGAACGAGAGTGGGTGGAATGGGTGGAATGGGTGGGGGTGGCTAAACCACAGGTGAGATTAGCAGCCATTCCAAATTCATGGTTCCCTCTGAGACAAGAGGCAAACTTTATTGACTTCATAGCAGATACAGCTTAACGGTCCTGCTTCTCATGTTCTTGTTGTCACAAAAAGAGAAGTACTGGCTACACTGTCCATTTCTCATTCAAACACCCTGACTGTTATTCACATTGTGAGAGAGTTTGAATATCACAATCCATCTTCCCAAAACTTTCCCCACAACAGCAGTGGATCTTATCTTGAGAGTTGATCTGGAGTGTCACTGATTTTCTCCCCTTTGTCACAATATGTTTTAATTCCGGTCTACAGGATGCCTCACAAGATCATAGCAAGAAGATTGTTATTGACCATTTCCTGTGGCGTGTGTGTGTGTCAAACAAAGCTTGTATCCGCTTGAACTTTCCTCAAAAAGTGTGTGCGCGGAGGAGGCACAGTGGATTTTGGTGTTGTTCTGGAAAGAGTTAGGGGGGGGGGGGGTTTAGACCAAGCCATTATCCCGTTTGGGCTGAGGGACCTGTGTGTGTAGACGTGTGGCATGCATCAGGTCTAGCCCCCCTACAGCGTAGAGCAGGGTGGGGTTGAGGCATTGCAGTAGCTCTCATCTTGCCTATCCGCTGCACACACACACACACACACACTCCCCCTCAGCCATCTGGAGGGACTGTCCACACGGCAGACACGTGTTACGATCAACACCACCAGACAGTCACCCTCCTTAACCCAGAGGAAGAGCTAATCATGGTCTATTTGGCACATGCCACTGATTACATTGTACTTTTCATTAAGAGTGAAACAGGGGCCAGTGGCATTGACACACTGCTGACAATGAGGCAAGGAAAGAGGGTAGTGAGAGTTAGCCCATCAAACACTGGAGTCCAGAGAGAGCTGGCCTGCCACTATCACAAACGTCAAATGATGTAATGACTTCATCACTTCCTGTAATAAAAATACTACAACGTTTGCTTCATAACTCAAATGCACATTTCCCAAATATTAGATTTCTGAAATCTTAATTTTGCATCAACTCAGACTGAACGATAGTGTCGAATGACAATAGTGTACGTAACAAGACTGAGATTCTCTTGTTTTTCACAGAGAGAAACGGATGTGTGTGCGACTCATACCCTGGGCAAAACGGACTCAACTCTAGAAACTATAAATGAAACTTTCAACCACTAAATAGAGAAACCTATTTAAACTCGCAGACATTTTCCGCAGGTAAATGTTTACCGAGGTTCACAGTGCATTCCCGTAAACAACCCGAAACGTGCGCCCAGTCACAACCAGAATCACATGCCTCTTCTTTTCGGCAATGTGAGGGAAGTCATAAGCCTACTGCACACACAATGATGAGCACAGCACTTTGTGATAACACAACCTTCCAACGTGGCTGCGTCATCGGACAAACGTCGAATTACTGACATTTGCATGATAGCATTGATAAGTATATGTAAACCACACCATGGTTTAAAAAAACGTTTTATACACCTATGAGCAGAGTGGGCAACGAATCATAAAACAATAGGACATATGATCCTAGGGCCTTTGCTATAGCCCAACTACCGCCCACGACAGCTGTACTTAAAAAACAATGTTTATGTAGTTGTCAGGTTGTGGTATGTGTTACACTGGACAGATATAGGCTAATGTACCATACCCCCGTGCCCGTGACAGCAAGCAAAGCGGTGCGCAGCGGGTGTTCAACTGTTAAAAACTGTCAAATGCCCGGGCGGGCACATTTGCCAGTTTAGCGAACACCATGGTGTAAATATCGAATCAGGACAATGAATAACCTGTGCAAGACGAGATTGTCGGATAAGAAGCGAAACGGGGCTAACAGGTCAACTCGTCCAAAATATCGGGTTGTTATCCCATTTATTTTTCGGGTTAAAGAATGTAAAAAGGACTGAACTGTAGGCTACGCAAAAAAACTCACTTCCAGTCATGTATACTATGCAATCACGTTCGATTCATAGCAGAGTCATTCAATGCGACTCAATTGAGTTCCTTATCACATTCTTAACTGAATGACCACACAGTTCAATGTTTTTTTTCATCAGTAGGCTAATATAGACTCAGAGTTGCAACGAAAGGGAAGAGGATTTTCAGAAAATGATTTAATTTAGCCAAACAATTGTGAATATTTGTAAAAATATATTGTTAGGCAGTGTTTCGGAGTAGTTTATCTGTAGGCCTACTATTAAGCAATTAGCCTGCTAAACATTAAATTAGGATAATGTTTTTTATGGCGACAGGTTATATAGAGTATAGGCTACATACACAACATGCCAATAACCTAAGGTGGAAGAATGTGAATTAAATGCGACAACGTGATAATGTCGGCTGCTCTAATGTCTTAATTCAAGACGAACTTTTAGCCTACACTAAACAACGTAGCGAATACATGTAAACTATTCAAAGCGAAGCGGGATGCAAGCTCTTTTACCTGTCCGCGCTATGAAGCTCCTGCCGCGGAGCGCTGGAAGATATCCTGATCCCAATTCCCAAACTCAGGCGCTGCTGGCCTAGGTCCGATCGTCTCTCTTTGTAGTGCGTGTATCCTATGAAATTGTCGAGGTGAGTCTGTAGTCTACAGTTTCCATACAAAGTAGCCTACCCCTTCTTTCCGCGCCCAAGTCTGCTCCACCCAAAACTGTAATTAGGATTAAGACAAGCAATTAACAAAACAAACTCTCCTGCGCCGACGCTTTCGATAACTGATGGAGCAATTGTTAGTTAAAGTAACACCTCCCGTTTCCAACATTTGCATTGTGCTTAAAGGACATTAACATGTTCGTTTAGGATAGTCTAAATGTCGAGGAAGTTTTAGACGCCTTCGCCCCTCTGCACCCACTGTGAAGGCTGCTAAAATTTAACAGAGGAGACAATGAATCAATAGGCAATAGTTACAAAGTCACGTCTTTGTAATGTGCATATTTGAACGATTAAAAAACTTGAAAGAAAATTTGAAGCAATAGGTGAAATTCGAAATGGATTAATATAAGACATTGAACGCTTTATTGATACGAAATCAAGGACCATTCTGAAATAATTAGCCTATTTATTAGGCAGAGGCGGGCCTACCATATTCTACCCTGTCAGGCCTTTTATTCTTTGGTAGAAAAATATTCTTAAAGGAATTGTTTTTCATCAAGCAAAAATACATTTGATCAGGGTTAGTCTATTTTCTGAGCGTTTTTCTTTTTTTAAATTGCATCCAAATGTTTGGATGACATTTTTGGTCAATTTTTTTTTTGTAAAACTTAAACACATTTAATTGTAATAAGATACATAATATTTGCTTTAAAAAAGTTATCATTATTGCTAGGCAAATAATGTAAATATGTGGGTTAGAGCACCAGAAGCGTTCTGGTTATATTGCGGTCTGGTGAAGGCAAATCCTGTGTAGCCTAGTCATATTGCCATTTTTTATGATAATTTGGAATTTGTATGTGTGTGTCTCAATACTTACTATATTACATTTATTTTATATTTGGGGGCTGCGCATGTTTTTATAGCTATTAGGAAATTGTTATGATAATAATTGTCAAGTGCTTTTAAAATTTTAAAATCGTTCCAAGTAAAAGGTTATTTGTTTTATGTCTGAGTGAAAATGGAAGCCATTTGAATCAAATGTTTTATATCTGTCCTGCATGTTTGAGTGAAGGGGGAGCGTGAGCACCTGTTGAGCTTTGACTGAGCCCCTGTAGCCCTATCCCATTTGATATGAGGGCCTGTACTGTACCCCTTCCCTCTTTCACAATTCTCTCTCTCTCTCTCTCTCTCTCTCTCTCTCTCTCTCTCTCTCTCTCTCTCTCTCTCTCTCTCTCTCTCTCTCTCTCTCTCTCTCTCTCTCTCTCTCTCTCTCTCTCTCTCTCTCTCTCTCTCTCCTATTCTATTCAGATATCCCTCTCTCCACTGAGTCTCCCCATCTCTGTGGTAGTGGAGTCCATGCTGAGCAGGGTTAGCTGTAGTGACACACTTCCGCTGTGCCCAGAAGTCTCAGATCTTTACGCGAAACAGACACACTTACACACTCTTCCTGTCTCCACCCCCCCAACACACACACACAGTGATGCAGCCCACTCCTCATCAAAGCTGTGGAAGTGTGTGTGGGACGATGGATGTGATGGGGGGGGGGGGATCAAAACCCTTTGAGCACAGCAGACATACACATTCCACCCACTCCTAGTGCCCTGCCCCTACCAGCCTCTAACCCTGGGTGCTCAGAGGTATACTGCATCCTTCGTTATGTCCCTGTCTCTATCTCGCTCTCTTTCTCCATCCCTCTTTCTCTCTCTCTGTCACGTCACAGCTGTGACTAATCATCACTTTCTCTCTTTGCTCCCGCTGCTATAGTTGACCTCCTTAACTCTCTCTCTCTCTCTCTCTCTCTCTCTCTCTCTCTCTCTCTCTCTCTCTCTCTCTCTCTCTCTCTCTCCCCCTACTCTCTCTCTCTCCCCTTCTCTCTCTCTCTCTCTCTCTCTCTCTCTCTCTCTCTCCCCCTACTCTCTCTCTCTCCCCTCTCTCTCTCTCTCTCTCTCTCTCTCTCTCTCTCTCTCTCTCTCTCTCTCTCTCTCTCTCTCTCTCTCTCTCTCCCCTCTCTCTCTCTCTCTCTCCCCCTACTCTCTCTCTCTCTCTCTCTCTCTCTCTCTCTCTCTCCTACTCTCTCTCTCTCTCTCTCTCTCTCTCTCTCTCTCTCTCTCTCTCTCTCTCTCTCTCTCTCTCTCTCTCTCTCTCTCCCTCTCTCTCTCTCTCTCTCTCTCTCTCTCTCTCTCTCTCTCTCTCTCTCTCTCTCTCTCTCTCTCTCTGTCTCTCTCTGTATCTCTCTCTCTCTGTCTCTCTCTGTATCTCTCTCTCTCTCTCTCTCTCTCTCTGTCTCTCTCTCTCTCTCTCTCTCTCTCTCTCTCTCTCTCTCTCTCTCTCTCTCTCTCTCTCTCTCTCTCTCTCTCTCTCCCACACACACACATGCACACACACCTAGTTGGCTCGAGGGAAGCCCTTTGCTTTATCGCAGCTTGGTGCTGAGCTGTGAGTGTGTGTACATTCTCGTCCAGGAGAAATATTTAGCTTGGCAGGCTGCCAGCGAGGCAAAGCTGAGCCAAGCTGGGATTCACCCACAAAGGCAGCCACACGCCCCAGCTCAACTCTGTGTGTGTGTGTGTGTGTCAGTGGGTTTGCGTGTATCTGATATATCTGAATCTTAGTGGGCTTATAACTGTGTGTAAGTGAGTGCTGAGTGCTGTCTTTGTGTATCTGTATAAGAGAAACTGCAGTCTGCAGATGACAACATTTTGTCAGGTGTTGAGGGAAATGTGTCCCACAAAATTATCACACAAAACCACAGAGTAACATACGTTCTGTTTTACGTATGTCTCTCTCTTTATTTTTGTCTGTCTCTTCTTGTCAATGAAAAAACATGACCTTGCCTGAACAGAGAGATAAAGATGGTGTGAGTGTTTTGTGTGTGTGCGTGTGCGTGTGCGTGTGTGTGTGTGTGTGAGTGTTTTGTGTGTATGTGTGAGAGTGTTTTGTGTGCGCGCGTGTGTTTTGTGTGTGTGTGAGTGAGTGTTTTGTGTGTGTGTGTGTGTGTGTGAGTGTTTTGTGTGTGTGAGCATGTGTGTTGCGTGTGTGTGTGTGTGTGTGAGTGTTTTGTGTGTGTGTGTGTGTGCGTGTGTGTTGCATGTGTGTGTGTGTGTGTGTGAGTGTTTTGTGTGCGCGCGTGTGTTGCGTGTGTTTTGTGTGTGTGTGAGTGTTTTGTGTGTGTGTGCGTGTGTGTTGCGTGTGTGTGTGTAAGAAAGAAACTTGCTGACAAAATCGTTCCATGACATTTCAGCAAGCCATGACACCCACCATCTCCGATTATTCTGAAATCGTTTCTGTAGTAAACAGATAAGATTAGCATTCCTTCAACATTATTTTGTTGAAATATAATTTGATCTCTGAAAAATGTAGCTAATTGATTACACTAGGGGCGCACCTTTGATTTTAGAAGTGGGGGGGACATCATTTGTATTTTTTAAATGCAGTCGGATAAACATTCCAAACAGCCTATCCAACGCTTGGAGGCATCTAAATGGTCCTAAAGCACACCGTTGCCTCATTTTGTATTACATTGCAATGATAAAACTGGTGGGGACAAAAATGCAATTTCAGCAAACCCCCCCCCTCCAGTGAAAGTTGCACCCTTGTATTAAACCCGAATTGTCAATTTTAATTGATAGGATTCGTGTAGGCCGTTATTGTATAAGAAGAATAAGAAGCTGACTTGCATGTTAAATAAAGCTTACATTGTAAAAAAAAATATACATAATATTCAATAAATATTGTACCCAACAACTAATTTGGACCAACTTTTTTCTAACAATGAGTAAGACATGAGGAATCCAAATAAATGGTCAAAAGCCAGCCACGGAACCCCCACAAACCACGGACCCCCACAAACCACGGACCCCCACAAACCATGGACCCCCCACAAACTACGGACCCCCACAAACCACGGACCCCCACAAACCATGGACCCCCACAAACCACGGAACCCCCACAAACCATGGACCCCCCACAAACTACGGACCCCCCACAAACCACGGACCCCCCACAAACCATGGACCCCCCACAAACCACAGACCCCCACAAACCATGGACCCCCCACAAACCACACCAATCCCACCACAACAACAAATAGAGCTGCGCCTCAGAATATTGTTTCTTCATCCTATGTAATCTATTCTCATTTGGTGATGTTTTTTCCTCCCTGTAAAGAAGAAGTCATCTAAGTTGTTAGGTATATGTCCCATCCTACATCCTTATATTACCAGGTTCTGGCCACTAGATGGTGTTGTTCCTGCTATTAGGTGTTAAAGGGATAGTTAATTGTTAAAAAGTTAGCATTTGAAACAGTGGACAACAGAACCAAAGCATGAATTGCTGTCATACCTTGTCCATAGACTGCTTACAAGGCAAGGAAACAATTATGTCATTTTGTAATTTGGTTAAACTATCCTTTAACATAATCTAATAGCAGGAACAGCGCCATCTAGTGTTCAGAACCTGACAATATCAGCATTTGGGATGGGACATAAACCTAACAACTTCAATGACAAATTTTTCTGAACAGGGGAAAGAAAACACAAAATTCTCTGGTAGTACATTACATAGGATGAAGAAACAATACTTTGAGCTTGTTGTTGGGGTGGGATTAGAGTGGTGGACCGGAAGTGGCTTTTGACTATTTCTTTGGATTCCTTGTCTAACTCATTGTTAGAAAAAAGTTTGGTCCAAATCGGATGATAGGTACTATATTTCTTGAATATTATATGAATGCTATAAAATAAAATGGCCAATTTGTATGCAATCAATAAGCTTCATTTCTCAGAGATCAAATTATATTTCAACAAAACAATGTGGAAGGAAAGCTCATCTTACCTGTTTCTAACAACAGAAACAATTTTACAACAATCTGAAATGATGGGTGTCGAAATCCTCGTTCTTGTGCTTCTTGAGGTGGAATGACGCGACAGCAACAATGAGGCGTGTGTGTGTGTGCAGATGAGTGAATGGGAAAATATAACGACAATAAAGCAATTTAACATTTCAATGCTAGGAGGTCAGTGCTTTTGTGTTACAAAGTGCTACTGTGTCTTTTCTTGTGACTGGGAACTGATAAGAGATCAGTGATCCGGGTGTGAAAAGCCACTGAACTCCACTAGTATCAGATCACACCTGAACTAAGTCCAGCGATCGGATTGCGCTCCAAAGACCTGCTTTCGACACGCACTGAATGAGACCGATAAACCTATTCAGGATTGTTTTATATAGTTGGGTGCTATGAAATACATTGGTGCTTTGAGACCTAGTGAAATATGCTGTGTAAATATAATCTATTGATATTCCTGGTTATATAAGGTAAACTATTATTATGTTATGCTATACAGCAGGTTTTTTAGAGTTTGTTAAATATTTGCAAACTTTTTCCTCTAACTTTGTATACACTGAGTGTACAAAACATTAAGGACAACGACTCTTTCCATGACATAGACTGCCCAGGTGACTCCAGGTGAAAGCTACACTACATGGCCAAATGTATGTGGACACCCCTTCAAATTAGTGGATTCGGCTATTTCAGCCACACCAGTTGCTGACAGGTGTATAAAGTCGAGCACACACCCATGCAATCTCCATAGTTAAACATTGTCAGTAGAATGAACTCAGTGACTTTCAACGTGGCACCATCATAGGATGCCACCTTTCCAACAAGTCAGTTCTTTCTGCCATGCTAGAGCTTCCCCGATCAACTGTGAGTGCTGTTATTATGAAGTGGAAACGTCTAGGAGCAACAACGGCTCAGCCGCGAAGTGGTAGGCCACACAAGCTCACAGAATCGAGTTCCAAACTGCCTCTGGAAGTAATGTCAGAAAACTGTTAGTCGGGAGCTTCATAAAATGGGTTTCCATGGCCAAGCAGCCGCACACAAGCCTAAGATTACCATGCACAATGCCAAGCGTCGGCTGGAGTGGTGTAAAGCTTTCCGCCATTGGACTCTGGAGCAGTGGAAACGGGTTCTCTAGAGTGATGAATCACGCTTCACTCTCTGGCAGTCCAACGGACGATTTTGGGTTTTGCAGATGCCAAGAGAATGCTACCTGCCCGAATGCATAGTACCAACCGTAAGGTTTGGTGGAGGAGGAATAAGGATCTGGGGCTGTTTTTCATGGTTCGGGCTAGGCCCCTTAGTTCCAGTGAAGTGAAATCTTAACGCTACAGAATACAATGACATTCTACACGATTCTGTCCTTCCAACTTTGTGGCAACAGTTTGGTGAAGGCCCATTCCTGTTTCAACATGACAATGCCCCCATGCACAAAGCGAGGTCCATACAGAAATGGTTTGACAAGATTGGTGTGGAAGAACTTGACTGGCCTGCACTTAGCCCTGACCTCAACCCCATCGAAGACCTTTGTGTTGAATTGGAATGCTGACTGCGAGTCAGGCCTAATCACCCAACATCAGTGCCCAACCTCACCAATGGTCTTGTGGCTGAATGGATGCAAGTCTCCACAGCAATGTTCCAACATCGAGTGGAAAGCCTTCCCAGAGGAGTGGAGGGTGCTATAGCAGCAATGTTCCAACATCTAGTGGAAAGCCTTCCCAGAGGAGTGGAGGGTGCTATAGCAGCAATGTTCCAACATCTAGTGGAAAGCCTTCCCAGAGGAATGGAGGCTGTTATAGCAGCAATGTTCCAACATCTAGTGAAAAGCCTTCCCAGAGGAGTGGAGGGTGCTATAGCAGCAATGTTCCAACATCTAGTGGAAAGCCTTCCCAGAGGAGTGGAGGGTGCTATAGCAGCAATGTTCCAACATCGAGTGGAAAGCCTTCCCAGAGGAGTGGAGGGTGCTATAGCAGCAATGTTCCAACATCTAGTGGAAAGCCTTCCCAGAGGAGTGGAGGGTGCTATAGCAGCAATGTTCCAACATCGAGTGGAAAGCCTTCCCAGAGGAGTGGAGGGTGCTATAGCAGCAATGTTCCAACATCTAGTGGAAAGCCTTCCCAGAGGAGTGGAAGGTGCTATAGCAGCAATGTTCCAACATCGAGTGGAAAGCCTTCCCAGAGGAGTGGAGGGTGCTATAGCAGCAATGTTCCAACATCTAGTGGAAAGCCTTCCCAGAGGAGTGGAGGGTGCTATAGCAGCAATGTTCCAACATCTAGTGGAAAGCCTTCCCAGAGGAGTGGAGGGTGCTATAGCAGCAATGTTCCAACATCTAGTGGAAAGCCTTCCCAGAGGAGTGGAGGGTGCTATAGCAGCAATGTTCCAACATCGAGTGGAAAGCCTTCCCAGAGGAGTGGAGGGTGCTATAGCAGCAATGTTCCAACATCTAGTGGAAAGCCTTCCCAGAGGAGTGGAGGGTGCTATAGCAGCAATGTTCCAACATCGAGTGGAAAGCCTTCCCAGAGGAGTGGAGGGTGCTATAGCAGCAATGTTCCAACATCTAGTGGAAAGCCTTCCCAGAGGAGTGGAGGGTGCTATAGCAGCAATCTTCCAACATCTAGTGGAAAGCCTTCCCAGAGGAGTGGAGGGTGCTATAGCAGCAATGTTCCAACATCTAGTGGAAAGCCTTCCCAGAGGAATGGAGGCTGTTATAGCAGCAATGTTCCAACATCTAGTGGAAAGCCTTCCCAGAGGAGTGGAGGCTGTTATAGCAGAAAAGGCAGGTCAAAATACATATTAATGCTCATGATTTTGAAGAAGATGTAGTGTATGTTTTCTTATTGATGTCAATTATTAAATCCAATTCAATCAGTGCAGATGAAGGGGAGGAGACAGGTTAAAGAAGGATATTTAAGCCTTGAGACAATTGAGACATGGATTGTGTATGTGTGCCATTCAGAGGGTGGATGAGCAAGACAAAAGATTTAAGTGCCTTTGAATGGGATATGGTAGTAGCTGCCAGGGGCACCGGTTTGTGTAAAGAACTGCAACGCTACTGGGTTTTTCACACAGTTTCCTGTGTGTATCAAGAATGGTCCACCACCCAAAGGACATCCAACCAACTTGACAACACTGTAGGAAATATTGGAGTCAACATGGGCCAGCATCCCTGTGGAACGCTTTCAGGACATTGTAGAGTCCATGCCCCGATGAATTGAGGCTCTTCTGAGGGCAAAGGGGGGGGGGGGCAACTCAATATAAGGAAGGTATCCTTAATGTTTTGTACACTCAGTCTATATTTACATTTACATTTAAGTCATTTAGCAGACGCTCTTATCCAGAGCGACTTACAAATTGGTGCATTCACCTTATGACATCCAGTGGAACAACCACTTTACAATAGTGCATCTAAATATTTTAAGGGGGAGGGAGGGGGTGAGAAGGATTACTTTATCCTATCCTAGGTATTCCTTAAAGAGGTGGGGTTTCAGGTGTCTCCGGAAGGTGGTGATTGACTCCGCTGTCCTGGCGTCGTGAGGGAGTTTGTTCCACCATTGGGGAGCCAGAGCAGCGAACAGTTTTGACTGAGCTGAGCGGGAACTGTACTTCCTCAGTGGTAGGGAGGCGAGCAGGCCAGAGGTGGATGAACGCAGTGCCCTTATTTGGGTGTAGGGCCTGATCAGAGCCTGGAGGTACTGAGGTGCCGTTCCCCTCACAGCTCCGTAGGCAAGCACCATGGTCTTGTAGCGGATGCGAGCTTCAACTGGAAGCCAGTGGAGAGAGCGGAGGAGCGGGGTGACGTGAGAGAACTTGGGAAGGTTGAACACTAGACAGGCTGCGGCGTTCTGGATGAGTTGTAGGGGTTTAATGGCACAGGCAGGGAGCCCAGCCAACAGCGAGTTGCAGTAATCCAGACGGGAGATGACAAGTGCCTGGATTAGGACCTGCGCCGCTTCCTGTGTGAGGCAGGGTCGTACTCTGCGGATGTTGTAGAGCATGAACCTACAGGAACGGGCCACCGCCTTGATGTTAGTTGAGAATGACAGTTTGTTGTCCAGGATCACGCCAAGGTTCTTAGCGCTCTGGGAGGAGGACACAATGGAGTTGTCAACCGTGATGGCGAGATCATGGAACGGGCAGTCCTTCCCCGGGAGGAAGAGCAGCTCCGTCTTGCCGAAGTTCAGCTTGAGGTGGTGATCCGTCATCCACACTGATATGTCTGCCAGACATGCAGAGATGCGATTCGCCACCTGGTCATCAGAAGGGGGAAAGGAGAAGATATATCACTTAAGCCTACAGCAATACTCATTTCCTAACTTTCTTGGAACATTTTCTGTTTGCCGGATACCCCCATTGTTTACTCCAATACATCAATAATTTAGAGATACTAGAATATATAATGAATAGCAAACTGTGATGCTCCATATGATCGACAGACAGAGATTTACTTTCACCACTTTGTCTCTGCATCTTTATGAGTCTCCTACGTATTAAGGGGATATAGCCCTGTCCTATTGTCTTTTGACCTAATTAAAACAATTATGTAGGCTTGAATTCAGACTGGATGTCGGTAATAATCCAGTTATTCATCTGATTCAGATGTATAGCTGCCATCTGTGGCGTGGGGCTGGGAGGACGCCGTCGATTATGGTTATTGATTTTTTTTTAATTGCAGCTAAAGGCAATGAAATTAAACTGGAGCAGGACAGGTGGGCTGAAGGGTTGTTGCATGTAGGGGGTGGTGGCTAAGCATCTTTGGCCTGTCTGGGGTGGCTGGGATAGGGGCGAGAGCAGGGGCTTGGGGTGTAGATGGGTCTAAGGCAGGGCAGTTTGAGCCTCACATACTAAGTCTGGACTGGGGTTAGGTACTCGCTGGGGTTTAGGATGGGCAAATATCAGGGTTAGGGGCTAAGGTAGGCAGGGCTAGGGGCTAAGGTAGGCAGGGCTAGGGGCTAAGGTAAGCAGGGCTAGGGGCTAAGGTAGGCAGGGCTAGGGGCTAAGGTAGGCAGGGCTAGGGGCTAAGGTAAGCAGGGCTAGGGGCTAAGGTAGGCAGGGCTAGGGGCTAAGGTAGGCAGGGCTAGGGGCTAAGGTAGGCAGGGCTAGGGGCTAAGGTAAGCAGGGCTAGGGGCTAAGGTAGGCAGGGCTAGGGGCTAAGGTAGGCAGGGCTAGGGGCTAAGGTAAGCAGGGCTAGGGGCTAAGGTAGGCAGGGCTAGGGGCTAAGGTAGGCAGGGCTAGGGGCTAAGGTAGGCAGGGCTAGGGGCTAAGGTAGGCAGGGCTAGGGGCTAAGGTAGGCAGGGCTAGGGGCTAAGGTAAGCAGGGCTAGGGGCTAAGGTAGGCAGGGCTAGGGGCTAAGGTAGGCAGGGCTAGGGGCTAAGGTAAGCAGGGCTAGGGGCTAAGGTAGGCAGGGCTAGGGGCTAAGGTAGGCAGGGCTAGGGGCTAAGGTAGGCAGGGCTAGGCAGGGCTAGGGGCTAAGGTAGGCAGGGCTAGGGGCTAAGGTAGGCAGGGCTAGGGGCTAAGGTAGGCAGGGCTAGGGGCTAAGGTAGGCAGGGCTAGGGGCTAAGGTAAGCAGGGCTAGGGGCTAAGGTAGGCAGGGCTAGGGGCTAAGGTAGGCAGGGCTAGGGGCTAAGGTAAGCAGGGCTAGGGGGCTAAGGTAGGCAGGGGGGCTAGGGGCTAAGGTAAGCAGGGCTAGGGGCTAAGGTAGGCAGGGCTAGGGGCTAAGGTAGGCAGTGCTAGGGGCTAAGGTAAGCAGGGCTAGGGGCTAAGGTAGGCAGGGCTAGGGGCTAAGGTAAGCAGGGCTAGGGGCTAAGGTAGGCAGGGCTAGGGGCTAAGGTAAGCAGGGCTAGGGGCTAAGGTAGGCAGGGCTAGGGGCTAAGGTAGGCAGGGCTAGGGGCTAAGGTAAGCAGGGCTAGGGGCTAAGGTAGGCAGGGCTAGGGGCTAAGGTAGGCAGGGCTAGGGGCTAAGGTAGGCAGGGCTAGGGGCTAAGGTAGGCAGGGCTAGGGGCTAAGGTAAGCAGGGCTAGGGGCTAAGGTAGGCAGGGCTAGGGGCTGGGATTTGTAATTGGTCTAAGGCGGGCACTCTGACTGATATCCAACTCTAGGCTGGTGATGTTGCTTGGTCTGGGGCTGTAGGCCTTTCTCTGGCCAGGTCAAGTGAGTGATGGATGAGTTGGAGTTGGGTTATGGCAGGTGGAGGGGAGCTGCTGCCATCAGTCCAGCTTAATCAGCATGGCATGGACAAAGGCTCCCTTTAACCCCTAATGAGTGGTCACTCAATGTAGCCACACACACACACACACACACACACACACACACACACACACACACACACACACACACACACACACACACACACACACACACACACACACACACACACACACACACACACACACACACACACACACACACACACGCCTATTCCCTCAATCATTGATTTATCGTTTATTAATCATAATCACTGGCTGTTGTCATGATGTAATTAAACTGCCATAGAACTACCAGGGGTCCTTTCAGACTCACCCCCCTGGGAGAGCCAGTTTGGAGTGACTGAATAGTTTTAATCAGCATGGACACAGGTCTATTAAGTTTGTCAGTGTTATAATTTGTGTATGTGTGTGGTGTGTGTATGTGTGTGTGTGTGTGTGTGTGTGTGTATGTGTGTGTGTGTGTGTATATGTGTGGTGTGTGTAGAACAAGACCCCATAATGATGAAGCGAAAACAGGTTTTTAGACATTTTTGGCAATTTATAAAAAAACAAAAAAAAACAGAAATACCTTATTTACATAAGTACTCAAACTCTTTGCTATGAGACTTGAAATTGAGCTCCTGTTGCATCCGGGTGCATCCTGTTTCCATTGATCATCCTTGAGATGTTTCTACAACTTGATTCGAGTCCACATGTGGTAAATTAAACTGACTAGACATGATTTGGAAAGGCACACACCTGTCTATATAGTTGACAGTGCATGTCAGAGAAAAAACCAAGCCATCAAAGGAATTGTCTGTAGAGCTCTGAGACAGGATTATGTTGAGGCACAGATCTTGGGAAGGGTACCAAAACATTTTTTGCAGCATTTAAGGTCCCCAAGAACACAGTGGCCTCCATCATTCTTAAATGGAAGGAGTTTGGAAACAACAAGTCTCTTCCTAGAGCTGGCTGTCCAGCCAAACTGAGCAATTGGGGGAGAAGGGCCTTGGTCAGGGAGGTGACCGAGAACCTGATGGTCACACTAACAGAGATACAGAGTTCATCTGTGGAGATGAGAGAACCTTCCAGAAGGACAACCATCTCTGCAGCACTCCAACAATTAGGCCTTAATGGTAGAGTGGCCAAACGGAAACCACTCCTCAGTAAAAGACACATGACAGCCCGCTTGGAGTTTGTCAAAGATACAAGATTCTCTGGTCTGATGAAACCAAGATTGAACACTGTGGCCTGAATGCCAAGCGTCACGTCTGGAGGAAACCTGGCAGCATCATGATGTGGGGATGTTTTTCAGTGGCAGGGATTGGAAGACTCATCAGGATCGAGGGAAAGATGAACGGAGAAAAGTAGAGAGATCCTTGATGAAAACCTGCTCCAGAGAGCTCAGGACCTCAGACTGGTGCGAAGGTTCACCTTTCAACAGGACAACGGCCCTAAGCACACAGCCAAGACAACACAGGAGTGGATTCAGGACAAATCTTTGAATGTCCTTGACTGGCCCAGCCAGCCTGGACTTATAATAATGACTTGAACCTTGATTGAACATCTCTGGAGAGACCTGAAAATAGCTGTGCAGCGACGCTCCCCATCCAACCTGACAGAGCTTGAGAGGATCTGCAGAGAACAATGGGAGAAACTTCCCAAATACAGGTGTGCCAAGCTTGTAGCGTCATATCCAAGAAGACTCGAGGCTGTAATCGCTGCCAAAGGTGCTTCAACAAAGTACTGAGTAAAGGGTCTAAATACTTTTTATTTTTAATACATTTACAAAAATGGCATAATTGGCATAATTGGCTATTGTGTGTAGATTGATGAAGAAAAAAAACAATTTAATCTATTTTTGAATAAGGCTGTAACGTAACAAACATTTTGAAAAAGTCAAGGGTCTGAATACTTTTGGAATGCACTGTATTCTGGGACATTTAAAAAAAATACATATTATCCCTGACTAAAATTGTTTTTAAAACTGTTTTTAGAAAACAATACATTTTCTAAGTCTGTTGTAGTTGGCAACCCTAATGTGTATGTTTTTTAAAATAACAAATTGAGTCTGTTTTGTATTACACTTCATTAGGTAGGTCAGTTGGACTTGTTCTTTTCACTGGCGTGTTTGGCCGTGAGGACGTAAAGACACCCCACTGTGACCCACTTTACAGCCAGTCTTTGACACTTGTCCCCCTTCCGCTTAATTCTGCTCCACTTGGTCACTGTGTGTCGGAGACTGGTTTTTGAATAACTGTTTGAGTGGGAGTGATTGTGTGTGTGTTTGAGGCGGGGGTTAACAGTTCTCCACTGCTCAAGCTGTGAGGGGTATTGTATACGTGTTAACTGGTTAGGCTCTGACAACAAGTGAGTGAAAGTTGTGAATTGCTTCTGAGTGTGTGAGATGGACAGTTGTGGGTTGATCAGAGTGACAATGCTAAGTAGTTCATGTTAATTATACATCAGGGCTATTTGTATTGACCATTATAGTATCATTAATTGAGTGAATGAGTTTGTTCAATTTGAAGTGTAAATGAATCAAATCAAGTGTGGGAAGTATGAGGCCATGTTTCATATAACCCATTTTACCTACATTCTTGGCCCTTGATCAAGTTCCCCAAGAGACACTTACAATTAGCCGCCGGTGAACCGCCAAAGAAAGAGCATTTTAGTTGGCCCCTTTCTTGTAATTTAGTATTAACATCAGTGTTAACCTCTTCCAGAGCAGAGGACAGCTAGCAATGTTTCAGTGTTAGAGTTCTTACAATGCAGTTATCAAGTTCCCTTTTCAGGGAAACGTATGGCCTGTATGATGTCAGCATTAGCCTCTTCCGCAAAGACTTGGTCTTCAATCACAATTACTGCTGAATATAGTTACACAGAGAAACACCTGAGCTGTGGTTTCCTCTAAAGAGGCTGCTCTGTCTGTCTGTCTGTCTGTTTGTCACAGGACCCCTACGTTTCCACACACACATGCACGCACACAGCTGCTGTAAACATGTCTCTGTGAGCTCCAACATGCCGAGGCGGTCTGGAAACCACTTCCTCCCGCGGTTCGACACATTTTATTCATTTACTTTGAACTCAAAGGAAGCGGAGAAAAGCACTTTCACTGGTAAGGGGGCTGAAAGAAGTGTGTGTGTGTGTGTTTGTGTGTGTGTGTTTGTGTGCACATGCGTGTTTTGAATGAATTAATATTAAATTAGGGAAATTAGTGGAGATTAGGTGTATGTATGTGTGTGTGCTGGCAGAGCAAATGGTGTGATGTGATTGTCATACAGTGCCAGTCAAAAGTTTAGACACACCTACTAATTCAAGAGTTTTTTTCTTTATTTTTACTATTTTCTACATGTGAAGACATCAAAACTATGAAATAGCACATATGGAATCATGCAGTAACCAAAAAAGTGTTAAACAAATCTAAATATATTTTAGATTTTAGATTCTTCAAAGTAGCCACCCTTTGCCTTGATGACAGCTTTACACACTCTTGGCATTCTCTCAACCAGCTTCATGAGGAATGCTTTCCCAGCATTCTTGAAGGAGTTCCCACATTTGTTGGCTGCATTTCCTTCACTCGGTGGTCCAACTCATCCAGGTCATCTGATGCAGCACTCCATCACTCTCCTTCTTGGTAAAATTGCCTTTACACAGCCTGGAGGTGTGTATTGGGTCATTGTCCTGTTGAAAAACAAATTATAGTCCCACTATGCACAAACCAGATGGGATGGCGTATCGCTGCAGAATGCTGTGGTAGCCATGCTGGTTAAGTCTGCCTTCTAAATAATTAGAAATAAATCACAGACAGTGCCACCAGCAAATAACCATCACACCTCCTCCTCCATGCTTCATGGTGGGAACCACACATGCGGCTATCATCCGTTCACCTATTCTGCATCTCACAAAGACACGGCGGTTGGAACCACAAATCTCCAATTTGGACTCATCAGACCAAAGGACAGATTTCCAGTGGTCTAATGTCCATTGCTCGTGTTTCTTGGCCCAAGCAAGTCTCTTATTGGTGTCCTTTAGTAGTGGTTTCTTTGCAGCAGTTCGACAATGAAGGTCTCATTCACGCAGTCTCCTCTGAACAGTTGGCAGAGCAAATAGTGTGATGTGATTGTCATTACTTGAACTCTGTGAAGCATTTATTTGGGCTGCAATCTGAGATGCAGTTAATTGCCGATTTCTGAGGCTGGTAACTCTAATGAACTTATCCTCTGCAGCAGAGGTAACACTGGGTCGTCCTTTCCTGTGGCGGTCCTCACGAGTGTTATGCTGGTGAATGAGGACCCAAAAGCGACTTAACGAAAACAGAGTCTTTATTCCAGTATATGACAAAGGTAATAATCCTGGAAAAGTCAAGAAGAAAACAAAACAGGAAAAAACTTAAATCCACTCGTAGTAACGAGGACAGACTGGAGACTCGACCATTGACTGCAGGTTGCTTCGGGAAGGCACCGACCGTAGCAGACTAAGACACCTGCTCACACGCAGCATCTGAAGGAGACAAAACACGACAGGGCGAGACAAGGACACAGCACAGCGAACATCATACAAGGATCCGACAAGGACAGAAGCGGAAAACAAGGGGAGAAATAGGGCTCTAATCAGAGGGCAAAATAGGGGACAGGTGTGAAAAGAGTAAATGAGTGAGTTAGGAGAATGAGGAACAGCTGGGAGCAGGAATGGAACGATAGAGAGAAGAGAGAGAGGGAGGGGGAGAGAGAGGGATAGAAAAAGGGAACGAACCTAATAAGACCAGCAGGGGGAAACGAACAGAAGGGAAAGCACAAGGACAAGACAATATATGACAAAACATGACAACGAGAGCTAGTTTCATCAAAGTGCTTGATGGTTTTTGTTACTGTACTTGAAGAAACGTTCAAAGTTCTTGAAATTTTCCATATTGACTAATCTTTATGTCTTAAAGTAATGATGGTCTGTCGTTTCTCTTTGGTTATTTGAGCTGTTCTTGCCATAATATGGACATGGTCTTTTACCAAATAGGGCTATTTTCTGTGTACCACCCCTACCTTGTCACAACAACTGATTGGCTCAAATGCATTAAGAAGAAAATAAATTCCACAAATTAACTTTTAACAAGGCACACCTGTTAATTGAAAGTAATTCCAGGTGACTACCTCATGAAGCTGGTTGAGAGAATGGCAAGAGTGTGCAAAGCTGTCAACAAGGCAAAGGGTGGCTGAAGAATCTCAAATATACAATATTTTTGTATTTGTTTAACACTGTTTTGGTTACTACATGATTCCATATGTGTTCTTTCATTCTTTCATTTTGATGTCTTCAATATTCAACAATATAGAAAATGCTAAAAATAAAGAAAAACCCTTGAATGAGTAGGTGTCCAAACTTTTGACTGGTACTGTATGTCAGATGTCTGACAGTTATTATGAGTCAGATAGTACTTCATTAGGGAAAATATAGTGTTTATTATCTGTGGTAATGAGTTACAGCTATAATGCAGCTATAAATACACTCATTGTGTGTAATCAAATACGTTTAATTAAGGCAAGAGGGTGACCGTACTTGCTACCAAACACACACACACACACACACACACACACACACACACACACACACACACACACACACACACACACACACACACACACACACACACACACACACACACACACACACACACACACACACACACACACACACACACACACACACACACACTTTTTTCCCTCTCTGAGCGTAATATCACCAGCCCCGCTCCGATTGAGCCTAGTTCTATAAATATTTAGAAGAAGCGGAAGAGTCCATCGTCCATCCTGTCGCCAAGGAGACAGATAGGTACCATCCGTCAGCAGAGTGACCCTGTCCGGAGCGCCGGACGCCCGGATCCTCAGATTGGATCAATCACACACACCCCCATTCTGGAACGGGGTGTTGATTTAGCCCCCAAACAACCCTGGAGTGACCTCCTGGTCACCTCTGGTCACCTCTGCATAATGGCCACTCAGATGTCATAGATGGGCAGGGAGAGAGGACTTATGGAGCAGACACAGCTACACCCTTACATAAGCACATTCACACACACACCCTTTCCCCTTACAATGTTCCTCCCTTTCCTTCAGGGCTATAGATCGCCAGCCCCCCTTCCCCTCTACTTCTTCCATTCTACCTTTTCCATTACTGCTTCATCATGGTGACCTCTGGACCAGACATAGACCCAGCTCTACTCTGAACCCCCAACTCCCCTTCTCTTCCGTCTCCTTCACTCCCCCTCTCCTCCCAACTTCCCCTCCCACTCCCCCCCCCCACACCACATAAGAGAGCCATTATACAGCTATATTAAAGGAGAAAGAGGGGAGGAGTGGATGGGACCAGTGGCAGAGGGAGGAGGGGAGGAGATGAGGGGAGAGATGTAAAGAATGGATGGATGATAGCTAGAGAGGAAGCAGGAGGAGGGTAGCAGGAGAGGAGGAAATTAATGGGCTGTGTGAGAACAGGAGGGGAGGAGAGGGCGTGGAAGGCGAACACCGACATTTTCATTCAGTCTTGCAGGAGCCGAGGGAGGGAGAGGGAGAGGGAGAGGGAGAGGGAGAGGGAGAGGGAGAGGGAGGGGAGAGAGAAAGAAAGTGTGTGTGAGAGAGAGAGAGAGACAGAGAGAGAGAGAGAGAGAGAGAGAGAGAGAGAGAGAGAGAGAGAGAGAGAGAGAGAGAGAGAGAGAGAGAGAGAGAGAGAGAGAGAGAGAGAGAGAGAGAGAGAGAGAGAGAGAGAGAGAGAGAGAGAGAGAGAGAGAGAGAGACAGAGACAGAGACAGAGACAGAGACAGAGACAGAGACAGAGAGAGAGAGAGAGAGAGAGAGAGAGAGAGAGAGAGACTGTACAGTACTTACATGCCCAATTTTTTTTTTTTACCAACTTCATCATAATTCATCACAGAACAGTGGGGAGGATATGATGCTTCAATACTGTGTTGTCACACAACTTGAACACACAAAACATGACCTCAAAAAACACACATCTACAAAACAGAAGACGGCTAAGAAGAAAGGTAATTTGGAAAAGCCCATACAATTCCAAGGAACATATTGAATGAGAAAGTTCATGAGAACTAAGAAATGAGAAGAAGAAACTTCTCAATAATCAAAGTAAAGACATGATACATAAGATGTGCAACATCAGGGGGTTAGGCTCCTGCCTGCCTCCCCTACCCCTCATCTTCCTCTTCTGTCTATACTCTAGTCATGTGACCTCATCCACTAGTTCACTTCCTGCCAGACAAGTCCTTATCTGACCTTTGACCTGTGATGAGCAGAGATAGACGAGTGTGTCCACTTTCAGCCAATCCACAACAAATCACTGACTGTGTCTGAGGCCTGATGAGCTCTCTCACCAGTCAGTTAGCATGCTACCTAGTGCGCTGGCATTTCTTCATATTTTGAAACAACTTTATTTATCCTAGCTTATGCACACAAAAATGGGATAGTTTTGAACAGACTATATGATGAGCCTAAATTCAACTTGAGCTCTCTTTATGAGCCTAAATAAAACTTGTTGATCTTGCTTGGGGAGACACCACTCCCGAGCATGGGCGAGTGTATATGTGGTGGGGGAGGAAGGGGAGAATGTGAAGTCGAGAGGGAGATAGGTAGAGAGAGGGAGTGTGTGATCCTCTGTAATTTGTCCAGGGCTAGCATTGAGCCTATAATTACAACCCCCACCTCTTATGCCCTCATGCCGAGTTACAGTCATGGACAGAGTACCGGATGTGACTGTCACTCTCTTACTAACACTCAGAGATGACCCAGATACTACAATGTTATAGGTATTTCTGACTTACCCTGGAAATTGGACTATTGCGTTTGATTGAATACTGTCCCAAACTTACACAGAAGCTTGCAGTGGGCCGTATGTGTGTGTGTGTGTGTGTGTGTGTGTGTGTGTGTGTGTGTGTGTGTGTGTGTGTGTGTGTGTGTGTGTGTGTGTGTGTGTGTGTGTGTGTGTGTGTGTGTGTGTGTGTGTGTGTGTGTGTGTGTGTGTGTGTGTGTGTGTGTGTGTGTGTGTGTGTGTGTGTGTGTGTGTCAGTCCTAATCTCTCCTGTTGATTCTTTAGTCAGTGGACAACTCAAGACAAACAGGTGTAGACTCCCTGAATAATTCCATAGAAGCCTGACACAGACAGCCTCTGTCTAAAAACACCTTCCCCTATCTGAGTCACACCCGCAGAGAGACTTACCTAACACACACACACACACACACACACACACACACACACACACACACACACACACACACACACACACACACACACACACACACACACACACACACACACACACACACACACACACACACACACACACACACACACACACACAGTCTTTACTAGGTTTCTGACCTGAAAGGGCCTCTTATGATAGGAGGGAAACCTTGCCTAACCCTCAGTCTATCACCACTGGCTAATGACACAGGAAATCAGGAGCAGCGCTACCCTGCAATCATTAGCATGAATCACAGCTATACACACACTGTCTCTGTCTCTGTCTCTGTCTCTCACTTGCACAACAAAACAGGACTCCCATCAGAGGAGGCTGGTGGGAGGAGCTATAGGAGGATGGGCTCATTGTAACGGCTGGAATGGAATGAATGGATCAGACTCAAATATGTGGTTTCCATATGTTTGATACCGTTCCATGATTCCGTTCCAGCCGTTACAATGAACCCGTCCTTCTATAGCTCCTACCACCAGCCTCCACTGACTCCCATATGTAATAACTCCCAGATATACACCACCCCAAAAGCAAACGTCCCACACTGACCATAACAAAAATGTTGGAAACCAGTCAACTGTCAACTGTCAGCACCTGAGATCTGATAGTTACTAATGCTGCCTCTCTGAGACATGTGTAATCTATCTTTGAAAAAACCCTGGGGACTCAATTTATGGTCTTTGAGCAAGGTGTGGCTTCACTGTTTACACACACACACTCAGTGTTATTGAAATAGAAAGTATCAGGGCCAAGGGTCGTCCCTATAATGCCCTGATAAAATGTGTCATAAGGTCATAACTAACCAATCAGGAGTGTGACAAACACACGCAGACACACACGCAGACACACACGCACACACACACACACACACACACACACACACACACACACACACACACACACACACACACACACACACACACACACACACACACACACACACACACACACACACACACACACACACACACACACACACACACACACACACACACACACACACACACACACACACACACACACTACTACTACTACTAGACCATCCAAACTCATAAAATCCCAACTAACTCTCACAGTCTCATGTCAGAATTAGACTCATCAATGTTTCCACATTTTGAAACTGTTGCAAACATAACATTTAGAAGTGTTTATTAAGGTAAAGTTTAGGCATTGACTCCGGAATCTTAAGGTTAGGCATTAAAGGTAAGGGTTACGGTTTGAGATAGGCTGAAAACAAAAATCTATAAAACAACCTTCTATCACTGAATTGGAACTTGCAACCTTTGGAATCAGAGGCAGATGCTTTACACCCGTCTGCCATCCCTGTCCACAACACTCTAGCAAAACCTCAACCTACTTGAAGGTAACAGCGCTAACTGTTGCCCCTAGTGACCAATTGCCCCGCCATCTTCCGACGTCCTCAGACATGCATTGACATCGAATACTGTCTTGTATCATGGGTGACCTGGCTGTAAAATCTTCTGTTTCAATCAGAGACGGTTACCCCTACAACCTACCTCCCAACCCCATAGCCCCATAACCCTGTTGTGAAAACATGCTAACTGATGACCTTTGACTTGTGACTGTTGAACTGTGGCGTATCGACTAAACATTTAGCAGGAGGAGTGTCCGTATGACCTGGGTCATACCTGGGCCTGATAACATAGAGGCTGGGAGGGCAAAGACTGCATAGTCATAGCTAGCCCGCAGAGGGAGGGAGGGAATTGCTAAAAAGAGCACCATATAGGCAAACACACACACACATATGGATGATGAATAAGGAATCCCCCCCCTCCTGAAATGGAGTTATATTTACACCCTACCACCAAACCACACAGAGTGACCAAAGCCGCACTGCTACAATAACAAGATGACATAGACACACAGACAGAAAGTGAGACGGAGAGGCTGAGGTGGTGCAGGCAGGCAGGCAGGCAGGCAGGCAGGCAGGCAGGCAGGCAGGCAGGCAGGCAGGCAGGCAGGCAGGCAGACAGACAGACAGACAGACAGACAGACAGACAGACAGACAGACAGACAGACAGACAGACAGACAGACAGACAGACAGACAGACAGACAGACAGACAGACAGACAGACAGACAGACAGACAGACAGACAGACAGACAGACAGACAGACAGACAGACAGACAGACAGACAGACAGACAGACAGACAGACAGACAGACAGACATGCAAACCCAAGGAGATTTGATCTCATGTTGACAACACCATAGTCACAGAAACTGACTCTATACAGTACAACTCACAACGCCTGTAGATAGTCAAACAAGGCCTCTATTTTTGCCAATTCTGGGAAAAAGCCATGATATCATGAATGCAGGTTTAATAAAGTGTTTTATTCGCGATGCACACAATGTAATTACACTTTTATTACTCTGCTCCACACACACTGTGCCGATATTATCCCTCTCACTCAGTGCCAGTTGCTTTGCTGACATAAACCCATAACTTGATAATGTTATCACTCATTCAATTATTAGACTGATGGTAGTATTCACTGGAGCGCTGCCAACACGCCGTGTGTGTGAGCGATAGTGAACACAAGTCCTACTGCTTGGCTTCAGCATTTGACTGCCAACTGTAACAAGTCAATGCGAGAATGATAGTTTAACTGTTTGAGTTGAATAGTTTGAGTGTGAAGAATGGAAAGTGTTTATCTGAGTGAAAATGTGTGAGCATG
>NC_060187.1:65237202-65239702 GCF_021184085.1 Oncorhynchus gorbuscha | reverse complement strand
AAACTCTCCTCGGCACACACAGTCATCTACAGAGTGTTCATCACCTGAACAACCAGACCATCACCACCCCCTACCAACCCCCACATCACATATGGGAGCCGCAGGAACAAATGTGTGGGTCCCACGCGTGTGTGTTTGTAAGAGGGAGAAAGACGTGTGAGCGTGTGTGTTTGTGTGACTGAGAGAGGTGTGCGTTTGCGTACAATGTCAGTTTCACTTACCTCAATAAAGAGAGAGAGAGTTCTAGAAAGTCAGGAGACATTATCCGCTTTTCGAGACCAGCTTATGAGCGAGACAGTTTGAGAAAAAAAGAGAGAGGCAGAGGACGTAAAAGAGGACAAGAAGAAAAGTGAGCGAGTGCATCCCTCTCTCCAGGCAGGCTCAGTGGGTTCCTGGGACAGTGAGGTGACAGGGGTCTGTCATCCTGATCTATAGGAGCCTTCGTCCAGTTAAATCCCAGTCCCTAAGTCTTAGAGGTCAGCCAAGCCATGAGGACCAGCCAGTAAGCCTTCCCAGTTAAGAAGATCACACAGTCAGTGTTGGGAGTTAATGTAGTTTACTACTCCTCAACACTGCATACAGTCCATATTCCATAGAGATCCTATAAAATGACTAGAGGGGCTATGTCATAAACCCTTCAAATTCCATATATTGGCCAAAATGGCAACCATCTTGGTCAGGGAGAAATCCAAAACAAGTCTAATTGGAATGGATGGCAGTAGAGGCATAGGTGTGTAACATTTATTGAACTAGGCAAGTCAGTGGGTGGATACAGGGATGTGGAGGGCTAGACTAAGCAACTAAAGGGGACTGAGGGCATAGGGAGAGAGTGGTGACAGAGTGACACTCTCTTTAAAGCAGGTTATCCAGTTAAGGCTCGGGACAATACTGCCCCCTTTGGATGAATTGCATGCCCATAGTAAACTGAAAAGAAATCTGTCCAAAATTGCTAATATATGCATATATTAACTATTACTGAATAGAAAACACTCTAAAGCTTCTAAAACCGTTTGAATTATGTCTGTAAGTATAGCAGAACTCACAGGGCAGGCAATCTCCCAAACTATTTTGGGGAGCCTGAAATTTGGGGCAACTTTGACGTCATCGCCCCCACCCTTCCCAACCAGCTATGGATCTGGAGACACTTTCTATGTCTTCCACTAGATGTGCTCATTCAGTACAGCGTTTAATTGTGCAAATCCCGTGAGTTTTGACCCTTTGGTAGGCAAAAGACTGAGTGTCGCGAGAAAATACAAGGTTACGAGAGCGCGCTTTTTGGAGAGACGTCCCTTTGTTCCAGAATGCCTGCGAAGAAGCAAGAATGTCCAATATATTTGATAATTGTTTTGTACGTTTCGAACTTCCTAAAGCTTGATTCTGCACTTAGTTTGACCAGTTTAGTCGACATATAATGTGTAATTTTGAAGTTTTGATGCACAACTGTTCGAGACCAGAAGTCATTTTGGATGCATTTCAGCTGGAACTTGAAGCATATGCTAATACAAAGACACACGACTTGAAACCAAACAATGTTTTGGGTAAGTATGACTCCTTCCACTACATTCTGATCGAAGACCATCAAAGGTAAGGGAATATTTATGTTGTAATTTTGTGTTTCTGTTGACTCCAACATAGCGGAGAAATATTGCTTATGTCTGAGCGCTTTCTCAGATTGAATAGTGAACGATTTCTGTAACGTTAAAAAGAAATGTGACAAAGCGATTGCATTAAGAAGCAGTGTATCTTTCTAACTATATGTAGAACATGTATATTTAGTCAAAGTTTATGATGTGTATTGCTGTTATCTGGCGGAGCTATCTATAATTTCTCCGGGCATTTTTTTTAGCATGGCGTCAATGTAAACAGAGATTTATGGATATAAATTGCATATTATTGAAAAAAACATAAATGTACTGCGTAACATGTCCTATTACTGTCATCTGATGAAGATTTTCAAAAGGTTAGTGAATTATTTGTCTTATAATCCTGCGTTTGTGATTGCATCTTTTGTTCGACAAAATGGCTACATATCGTCTGTGTCTTTGTGGTGGTTTGACATACATATGTGCTATGTTTTCGCCGTAAAACATTTTAGAAATCTGACTCCCTGGGTAGATGAACAAGGTGTTTATCTTTCATTTGAGCTATTGGACTTGTTAATGTGTGGAGGTTAAATATTTCTAAGAATATTTTTGCATTCTGTGCGCCACTGTTTCAGTTGAGCGAGGGGGGTGTGGTGGTACCCCTAGGGGAACCTATACCGTTAACACGATCCTCCAGGTCACTACACTCACCCAGCTCAACACTACCAAAAACACTGTGTGTGTGTCCATCCTCAAATGTCCTCCTATGCATGTCCATATGTTTTGTGTTGGTATTACATTTTTTAAATAAAAATACAAATTTAACCTTTATTTAACTAGGCAAGTCAGTTAAGAACAAATTCTTATTTACAATGGCGGCCTACCCCGGCCAAACCCAGACGACGCTGGGCCAATTG
>NC_060187.1:65179702-65224702 GCF_021184085.1 Oncorhynchus gorbuscha | reverse complement strand
TTTCTGAAAGGATCCAGACATTTGGGCTGGGTTTGGTGTCACGTTCTGACCTGAAACCATTACAGTTGCTGCATTCCATAGAAATAGAAAGCGTAGAAAGGACATGGCTCTAAATTCCACATCATTTCATTCGCCCATCTAGAAAGAAATATACAAAGAAATATGTCAAGCAAAAAAGTACCACCTTTGGGTCATTCCACCATTTCTGTGCCTTTTCAGAAGTGCAGCTTGATCCCCAAAAAAACATTTGATTTCGGCTCATTTTAACATTCTGTCATAAAACGTATCCCATCGATCACATAACTCTCTGAGAGCCGTATGTTCGTAGAGTTTGGTAAGAGGGTGGTTGTTTTATGGTTATTTTACATACAACCTTCCAACAACTTTCTGGGAATTATGGGGGATAGTGGTTTGACTTTGAAGCATTCTCAGCATATTTAAGGAACTTGACAAACTTCAATACTTCAGCAGAACGCTTCCTGAAAGTTCAAACATGGTTACATTTAATTTTCAGTTTTGGTAACGTTCTGGGAACGTTCTCCAACAGGTTTGACATTGGGAATGTTCTCAAATAGTTCAAAGAACATGAAGAAACAACGTCCTTCTGTGGGAATTTCAGTACTTCAGCATAATGTTTCCTACAGGTTTCCTCGTGGTTCTAAAGTCATGTTCCCAAATTGTTCCAAAAACGTTTTAAAAAACAATGTTCTTCTGTGGGAATTTCAGTACTTTCTTACAGGTTTCCTCATGGTTCTATTTAAAGCAGGGCAACTTTAAATGGGCAACTTTGCAAGCATGGGCAACTTTGATGGGCTGGGGGCCACGTGGTCCTGTGTAGCTCAGTTGGTAGAGCATGGCGCTTGTAACGCCAGGGTAGTGGGTTCGATCCCCGGGAACACCCATACGTGGAATGTATGCACGCATGACTGTAAGTCGCTTTGGATAAAAGCGTCTGCTAAATGGCATATATATATTATTATTATAAAAATGGAACTCATCATGAGGGGCCATAGTGACTTGTGAGTCTGCGTACATGAATGCCTGGGGACATGAAACTGAGACATGAAACTGAAACAGAAACATGATGCCTAGGGAAGGAACCAAAGGGAGTGACATATACTGGGAAGTCCAGGTGAGTCTGATGACGTGCAGGCGCGCGTAATGATGGTGACAGGTGTGTGCCATAATGAGCAGCCTGGTGACCTAGAGGCCGGAGAGGGAGCACACGTGACAAAGCAAAACAAAAACTGGCCTTCTTTAGACTAGTTGAGTATCTGGAGCATCAGCATTTGTGGGTTTGATTACATGCTCAAAATGGCCAGAAACAAATAACCTTCTTCTGAAACTCATCAGTCTATTCTTGTTCTGAGAAATGAAGGCTATTCCATGCGAGAAATTGCCAAGAAACTGACGATCTTGTACAATGTTGTGTACTACTCCCTTCACAGAACAGCGCAAACTGGCTCTAACCAGAATAGAAAGAGTAGTGAGAGGCCCCGGTGCACAACTGAGCAAGAGGACAAGTACATGAGAGTGCTTAGCTTGAGAAACAGACACCTCACAAGTCCTCAACTGGCAGCTTCATTAAATAGCAAAACACCAGTTTCAATGTCAACAATGAAGAGACGACTCTGGGGCTATTTAATGAACTATTTAATGAAGGTGCCAGTTGAGGACTTGTTAGGCGCCTGCTCAGTTGTGCAGGACATTTCTACGTGACCCCAAACTTTTGAACGGTAGTGTACATTCAGTTCTCAGCATCAACAACACTTTCTCCATCCTTCCTCATGTTAAGTGTGCTCGGGTATGTTTGCCTCACCCACTACTTGGCCACACCTGATCTTAATGAATGCTTGTTTCCTTTGAAATGGGGTCTGTTTAAATAGACTAAAATGAACAACTTTGTATGCGTAAAAAACATGGTATGCTAGCTCCATCCCGGTGGTGATGTGAACTAATTCCATGGATAGAAAACAAAAGATTGTAGGTTTAAATCTCACTGATGCCATTTCAAAATATAAAAAAAGAATGTGTTTGCATGATTAATGTTCTATCTGTGCTTGGAGTCCAAACATTTGCTAGAAGTGTTATTAAAAGTGTTCTAGAAACATTCAGTGAATGTTTTAAGGACGTTATTAAGAAACCTCTAAATAGCCTAAAATGTCCGTTCTCAGAACGTTAATAAAACCTCCCAGGAAAGCATTGAAGGAACCAGAGTAAAATGTTCTCAGTACCTCCCTGCAACCTAAAAATAAACGATCCCAGATGAGGTAACATTTTCACTTCTGTTCTCAGAACATACAAAATACATTCAGTTTTACCGGTTAGGAAACATATGGCTTCGTTCCCACAACCAATATGAAACCAAAAACATACGTTCCCACAACTTCCAAGGAAACACATGTGCTAGCTGGGACATGTTCAACTTCATTAAAAACACGTTTTCCCATCTCAAGAGGTTAAATTTTATAAAGACTTTACCAAGTACCTATTAAGTGCCAAATAAATTACCAAGGTTTACAAATTCATCTTAAATCAGCCATAAATTCCCTCAGGACAAGGGATAATGAAGGTTGTTGTGTGCAACAGGGCGTGGCAATTGAATGGATAACAGGGATGATGTGTTATTCTAGCCTGTCTATCTATGGATAACAGGGATGATGTGTTATTCTAGCCTGTCTATCTATGGATAACAGGGATGATGTGTTATTCTAGCCTGTCTATCTATGGATAACAGGGATGATGTATTATTCTAGCCTGTCTATCTATGGATAACAGGGATGATGTGTTATTCTAGCCTGTCTATCTATGGATAACAGGGTTGACGTGTTATGTTTGCCCTGCTCAGTTTTCCACCACAAAACACCAGAAAAATTGCAAAAAAGACTGAAACCAGCTCACCTGCTTTTACACTATGATTTGGCGATTAGATGTTCAATGTTTCTTTTGAAAGCAATATTTAAAAAGGAAAAGTTTCACCATATTAAAATGAGAGTTCAGTACATGTAACACGTATGTATGTCTGTTCCTCATTCTATGCTCATTCTACATTTGATATAGAATGAGGGACAGACAAATTAATCACTGATCACATTAAATAAATAACAATCTTCAGAATTACTTTAGCGATTACACTTTAGCGAGCCTTTAATGATATTCAACATTTTCAAGATTTATTGAATTCTTTATGGGCTCTGTATTAAAAGGCACTTGACATTCAATATTAGTGAACAATTTCTACTTAAAATATCAAAGGGACTCAAAAGGCAGTGTTTTCGTGGAGCGGCCCCTTTACCATCACTCAAGATAGATAACCAATCTACCATCGCGATTCTACGCTGCTGAGGGGAGAGTCCTCTCTGTTTTGGTAAATCAAACAGTCACGTTTAAATCCCTCTACATGATTCTATGTTCTCAGACAGGGAGAATTACGCCAATTTACTTAAGCACAGAATTAGCCACAGACACAGGGCAGAGTAGCCGTCCACTGAACACTAGACACAATGGCCAAAAACCCTTAAGCTGGTCAAATTAGTCTGAAAGAGTGCTCTTGCTGTCTGAACTGAGCACACACACACACACCCACACATACGAACACGCTTACACAAACACACGCACACAACACGCGGCACACACGACACACACACAGGCAGACACATTGTAGTATGTAAGTCAGTGAGGAAGAGAGAGAGAGAGAGAGAGAGAGAGAGAGAGAGAGAGAGAGAGAGAGAAAGGAGGGAGGTTGAAAGAGAGAGAGAGAGACAGGGGGATTTGAAGGGTGTGTGATAGAATCTCTGTTTGGGCCAGCAGTAGGACTGGAGGGGGGCTAATTAGGGGTCTGATGAGGTTCCCAATGGAGCATGAAGGGTCACACACAGTCAGGCACACACGCAGTAGGACACACACACACACACACACACACACACACACACACACACACACACACACACACACACACACATACACACACACACACAGTAGGACACACACACACACATACACACACACACAGTAGGACACATACACACACACATACACACAAACACACGCACACACACATTCACACACACACACACACACACATACACACATACATACACACACACATACACACACACACACACACACATACACACACGCACACACACGCACACACACACACTCCTCCAGGCCTTGGCTGCTGTCCTGCTGTGTCCTGTAGACACAACCCCACTAGGAGGACTGCGGTACACAATGGGGCCCAGAATGGCAGGGGGCCTGGGAAGGCCTCTGTGTGCTCAGTGGTCACCGTTAGCATGAGAAAGAGCCGTAATGGAGGACACCACACCCTGGCCCTCAGCCATATACCCCCATTAAGATAAGAGTGGGGACTCACAAAACACCCATGCATACACACACACACACGCACACACGCACACACGCAAATAAATGAACACACACGCAGAAACAGATATTAAAACACACACACTCGCAAGTCAATCTGATGGCTGTTCACCAATGTGTAAACTGTGGATTTAGTCATTACTCTTTACCTGTGTCTCCAGGTGTGCAGATACCCCGTACTTCATTCTAAATGGTATGTTACTGGTGAGAAAGCCTTCATGAACCTTTTGAGTGTGTTTATTTTTATGTGACTGTGTTTGCGCGTCCCTAGGAAATGATTCACTTTCCGTTTCTCCAGAGAAGAGAGGAGAGTGCCCATCCTTGGGCCACAGACTATCTACACTCAGAGGCCGATACACACTTGCCCCCCCAGTACACACCCTCTTGAGGACCTCTCTGTCCAGCTCCCGTGCATTAACCCCGCTCTCTCCTGTCATTATGTTGTTTGGACAGTTCCCTCTATCCTTCTCTCCCCTTCCCTCACCCTCATCCAACAGGTTGTGTGTGTGTGTGTGTGTGTGTGTGTGTGTGTGTGTGTGTGTGTGTGTGTGTGTGTGTGTGTGTGTGTGTGTGTGTGTGTGTGTGTGTGTGTGTGTGTGTGTGTGTGTGTGTGTGTGTGTGTGTGTGTGTGTGTGCGTGTGCGTGCTTGAGCTGGGCTTCTTTCCACTTTCGAGGTGATCGGAGTCAAAAAGAGGTGGAAGTTGAGATCGATGATTCCATGTAGCTTCAGACAGGTGTGACCTCTTCAACCATCCCCCTTGTCCTCCTTGACTGATCAAACAGACGTCACTAATCATGGCCATGGGGAAGGGTGACACTTCACTTCATGGAATGTGGCTGGTGAATATGGCAGGGCACCACACACTTAAACATATGTAATATTGTTAGTACACACACATAGTGGTAAGTGCATCAGGAGTTGTCAGGGCCTTGTTTGTTATGAGGGACGGGGATAACAGGGGGAAGGAGAAAATGGAGTGGCTTCTGTCTCCCTTTTCACTCCAGGCAAACACATAATAGTCAGAGTGACAGACAATCAGATTACCATCAACTGAGCTGCCAAGGATCTCACCTCTAGAAAGGCGCCCTGAACACACACACACACACACACACACACACACACACACACACACACACACACACACACACACACACACACACACACACACACACACACACACACACACACACACACACACACACACACACACACACACACACACACACACACACACACACACACACACACACACGTCCATCCTTAACAGTTACATTCATGAGCCTCTAACAATGGGGTGCTAAACTCTTGAAGAAACACACACAGCACCAACCGTTCAAACCAGTTAGATGGACACTTAAGACACAGGTAACGGGAACACTCCTTCTAAGGTTACCAAAGGTACTGCAATTTTCAATCATTTTGATAATTAGCAGGTCCTTTTTGGCAATATATGGAAACTGGTCATTAATCGTTGAATAACTTAACAAAAAAATATGAATAGAAAATATCTATTTGCAATTAACTCAAACTATTCCATCTATTTCTTTTTTCACAACTGCCACCAGTTCGGCCATAAAGGATTCTATAGATATAACGTTATTGACATAGTTAAAAAGACACCATATTAAACACCAATGGTATAGACTAAGTTGATGGGTTATATTTTGGATGTTTTACAGATTTGTCATTCTATTTTTCATATTTAAAACTTTTTATTTTATCATTTTATATATTTTACATGTTAAGAAAAGTTCCAGTCGTTTACTGGTAAATTTCAAAAGTTACCATAACATTCCCTCCCTTTGCAACCCTATAGATAAATATAATTTGTTACTAATTTGAAACAGAATTTGGCCAGTTCCATTTAATTTCAATTCAACCATGTACCTGATCTACAGTTACCATGTACAGCTGAATAATTACTGTACATTACCTTTGAAATAAACCTTTTGCAACACAGATTTCCGAACACTCGACAATGCATTCCGATGCACACACACTCACTCTGTCTCTCTCTCTTTTTAAAAAACCTTTATTTAACTAGGCAAGTCTATTAAGAACAAATGCTTATTTTGAAATGACAGCCCAGGAACACTGGGTAAACTGCCATATTCAGGGGCTGAACGACAGATTCTTACCTCGTCAGCTCGGGGATTTGATCTTGTAGCCTTCCGGTTACTAGTCTAAGGCTACCACTATGCCCCCCCCCTCCTCCTCCCTCTCTCTCTCTCTCTCTGTCTCCACACCCACACACCCACAAACATAGACACACATAGAGTCACTTCAAAGTAGCCCCTCGGCCCCAGGCCTAAAGCCCCAGTATTCAATCCCAGATGGGAAGAAGGAAAGAAAGAATAGAAAGGAAGGTAGAAATACCTTTGGGGGGTCAAACCAGGTGAACTATAATGGAGCCTTTCCCTTTCATACCACTGAGGGTCACACACACACACACACACACACACACACACACACACACACACACACACACACACACACACACACACACACACACACACACACACACACACACACACACACACACACACACACACACACACACACACACACACACACACACACACACGCATAGAAACACACACTCACATCCATACATAAACATATGTGGAAGAAGATGTTTGAAGAGAGAGCAGATCGGTCTCCTGGGCTTCTCTGTCTTCACCTCCCACTCAAACTGCCCCTCCAGGAAGGGGGGTACACAAGTGATTCCTCCCCCAGTTTCAGAGGCCTTCTCTGGTGTGCTGACAGCTCTGTGGAGTATCCTCTGTCCTTTCCTGGGTCACCCCCAACCTAACCCTTGGGATGACCATAATGTGTGTGTATTTGTGTGTGTGAGAAAGTGTGCCTCTTATTGGGTCATGTGAAGGGGTACTGTGACGGGCTGTGTATTTGTGTGTGTGTATGAGGGGGTCAATGACAGGAGGGGGCGAGGGGTCACACACACACACACACACACACACACACACACACACACACACACACACACACACACACACACACACACACACACACACACACACACACACACACACACACACACACACACACGCACACGCACACACACACACACATTGTACCCCCCCTCTCTGAAGCGACAACAAAGGAAAGGAGAGAATAAACTTTTTACCTGAACCACCGCTCTGTAAAGCTAGAGGCTGAACACCCCCTTCTGTTAGTGCCACCCTTCATCCCCCGTCCCTCCCTCCCTCCACATCCCTGATCACTCCTTTGTCGGGGAGGACAAAAGGAAGGAGAGAGGGAGAGGCAAACGAGGAGACTCACCTGATAAGAGAATGAATGATTCCGTCCACTGTGGTATGTGGAAGAGAAAAGAGGAGGAGGGCGGGAGGAAGATTTTATATTGAGGGCTATAGGTTATGCTCTATTATCTTAAAGACATGCTCTAGAACTTCGGTGACCAGTAAGTATTTTTCTAAACCTCCCTCTTTGGGTTGGATGTGTCATACATGCATAATCAATGAACAGAATTACTATTTTACCTCAATTAGCCACAAAATCCCTAATTTGAAAGCAACACTTTCCCCCAGATGGGCCAGCCCACTAGCAATTCAAATGGTTCAGCCCCTCACCATTTGAGTGACATCTAGCAAGATGCACACACAGCATTTAAATTTATCTGGGCAAGTCAGTTAAAAACACATTCTTATTTACAATGCCAGCCTACCAGGGAACAGTGGGTTAACTGCCTTGTTCAGGGGCAGAACAACAGATGTTTACCTTGTCAGCTCAGGGATTCAGTCCAGCAACTTTTCGGTTACTAGTCCAACGCTCTAACCCTTAGGCTACCTGCCGCATATGTGACATGGTATGAACTTTTTGTGAGCTCTACTTACAGAACTACTGGCTAAAATGTACACAAAAGTATCGGAGAATCTATTTAAATGTTTTATTGTTTGTTTGCTTTGGCTTGTGGCTAGTAGTGAGTGGTGAAGCTATAGGGCCTCAGGTGGCTAGAAGCTGTGTCATGCTTCAGGAACTCTTGGGACTTTTATCCAATGAAAAGTAGAGACTAAAGTTTTGAGAATGAACCATACAATAATAATAATAATAATAATAATAATAATAATTTATTCTCATTAATTTATCAACGTCCTTTGTAAGTAAATAAATATAAACTCCAAAGTATTTTTATTTATTTATTTAAAGCATGCAGGCAAAAGTTGTTATCGTGGGCAGCTATTTGACTTCAACCACAAGACAAACTCTTTATGGAAATCATTCTGTTTTACTGAAGACTACCCTTATTTGCATGAAACTGTGAATACGTTTTGGAGGAGAAATAAATCAGATTGGTTTTCCAAGTTTCCGTGCTTGATAAATTGACATATTAAATAACTATTATTTGAGAGATAGTTTCTTTTGTTGTCAAATCTGAACATTTACATAAAGCTAACAGAACTTGGCACAGTAGAGGACACAAAAATTGCATATAATTCTCTTCCCTAATTTGTATATTCAAGCATTGGTGTGTGTGTGTGTGTGTGTGTGTGTGTGTGTGTGTGTGTGTGTGTGTGTGTGTGTGTGTGTGTGTGTGTGTGTGTGTGTGTGTGTGTGTGTGTGTGTGTGTGTGTGTGTGTGTGTGTGTGTGTGTGTGTGTGTGTGTGTGCTCCCTGTAGTTTCACCATAGGGATTGTTGACACAGGGCATAGTAACAAACATAGGCAACACCATACAAACCACAATCCACGCTTTGGGTTTGTTTACATTGGTCACAATGGCAGTGAATGGGGCACAGTTAGCATGCTCTAAATTGCATTACCTTAAGTCACCTCAAAGTAACTTCAAACCAAGCCATTTTACACATTCCACATAACAGAAACCCATTCACTCCCATTGTTATTTGGTCATTAATGCTAATGTTAGCAGCTGGTGGCAGCCCAAACAAGCACATCCAAAGTGTGCACTATAGATATTCCCTGGCCCATAGACTATTCAAGGTAAGGCATCATTTAACTAATGCTATCTCTTTGGCTATCCATTTGAAATTCTGTATTTATCCCTCATGAAATACCCTTCTATTTTCACAAATGTGTCTGTTTGCTTTCTAAGTTAAGCAACAGTGAACTCCTCGAAACTCTCCTCCGGCCTTGCCTTCACCTCGGCACGAGAAAACTAACATTGTGACATAAGGGAGGCCCATAAAAACCAGGAGACAGAAAGAAAGAGAGAAAAAGAAAGAGGGACAGAGAGCGAGGGAGAGAAAGGAAAAGCCAGAGAGACAGGTCCCTTCCCGCTTGTGTTTTACGAGCTCACCTCTCGGCGCTGTTTACATGTAAAAGCCCTTTAATAAGAGGCTACAGGGGAACAGACGACAAGCTGGAACCTTTCATCTCAACCTGTCCTGTCACACACTGGAGAGAGGGGCGTTATTTATGGGCGCACCAGCGACGCTGAGTACACAGGGGCACTTACAGTAAGGCAGACACAGGGCTCCAGGACACCAGTCAGGGTTTAGAGTTGGAGGATAAGAGTCCCACCACTCGCCACGCCCCCAGATGAAGTCTAGAATAAAGTTAAGCTCATAAATGACATGATTCTGAAGGTTTTCTGCACTTGGATTCAATGCTAAGTATAATTCGATTGACTGCATGAAAGCTCTGTCACCAAGGTGTACTTCCTTGTCTAACATACTAAGACAGTCAAGTCATAGTTGACCCCATATTTCTGATTGGTCCACTGGAATAGACATCTCACCTCTAATTGGGCCACAACAGTTGAACTCTCATCTCTGATTGGCTAAGAGCAATAGGCCCATATCCTTCTTATTGTATCACTTATTGGACCCAATCTACTCAGAAGTGAACATTCATTAAACCATATAAAGTAACCTCCTGTGCAAATAATGTTTTTTGGGAGGGATATGATATAATAAAAATCAAATCCAATTGTATTTGTCACATGCGCCGAATACAGCAGGTGTAGACCTTACAGTAAAATGCTAACTTACAAGCCCTTAACTAACAATGCAGTTATAACAAAAATATCTGAAAATAAAAATGAAATGTGCGGGGGCACTGGTTATTCGAGGTAATTGAGGTAATATGTACATTTAGGTAGAGTTATTAAAGTGACTATGCATAGATAATAAACAGAGATTAGCAGCAGGGTAAAAGAGGGAGGGGGGGGCAATGCAAATAGTCTGGGTAGCCATTAGATTAGAGATTAGATGTTCAGGAGTCTTATGGCTTGGGGGTAGAAGCTGTTTAGGAGCCTCTTGGACCTAGACTTGGCGCTCTGGTACTGCTTGCCGTGCGGTATCAGAGAGAACAGTCTATGACTAGGGTGTCTGGAGTCTTTGACAATATTTAGGGCCTTCCTCTGACACAGCCTGGTATAGAGGTCCTGGAGGGCAGGAAGCTTGGCCCCAGTGATGTACTGGGTCATACGCACTACCCTCTGTAGTGCCTCGCGGTCGGAGGCAGAGCAGTTGCCAGACCAGGCAGTGATGCAACCAGTCAGGATGGTCTTGATGGTGCAGCTGTAGAACCTTTTGTGGATCTCAGGACCCATGCCAAATCTTGTCAGTCTCCTGAGGGGGAATAGGTTTTGTCGTGCCCTCTTCCCGACTGCCTTGTTGTGTTTGGATGGTGTTAGTTTGTTGATTGATGTGGACACCAAGGAACTTGAAGCTCTTAACCTGCTCCACTACAGCCCTGTCGATGAGAATGGGGGTGGCCACGGTCCTCCTGTTCCTGTAGTCCACAATCCTCTCCTTTGCCTTGATCACGTTGAGGGAGAGGTTGTTGTCCTGGCACCACATGGCCAGGTCTCTGACCTCTTCCCTATAGGCTGTCTCGTCGTTGTCGGTGATCAAGCCTATACTGTTGTGTCATCGGCAAATGTAATGATGGTGTTGGAGTTGTGCCTGGCCATGCAGTCATGAGTGAACAGCGAGTACAAGATGGGACTTGGCACGCACCCCAGAGGGGCCCCCGTGTCGAGGATCACCATGGCGGATGTGTTGTTACCTACCCTTACCACCTGGGGGCGGCCCATCAGGAAGTCCAGGATCCAGTTGCAGAGGGAGATGTTTAGTCCCAGGGTCCTTAGCTTAGTGATGAGCTTTGAGGACACGCTGAACTGTAGTCAATGAATAGCATTCTCACATAGGTGTTCCTTTTGTCCAGGTGTGAAAGGCCAGTGTGGAGTGTAATAGAGATTGCATCTGTGGATCTGTTGGGGCGGTATGCAAATTGGAGTGGATCTAGAGATTCTGGGATAATAGTGTTGATGTCAGCCATGACCAGCCTTTCAAAGCACTTCATGGTTACAGACGTGAGTGCTACGGGTTGGTAGTCATTTAGGCAGGTTAACTTAGTGTTTTTGGCACAGGGTGGTCTGTTTGAAATATGTTGGTATTACACACTCAGACAAGGAGAGATTGAAAATGTCAGTGAAGACACTTGCCAGTTGGTCAGCGCATGCTCGGTGTACACGTCCTAGTTATCAGTCTGGCCCTGCGGCCTTGTGAATGTTGACCTGTTTAAAAGTCTTACTCACATCGGCTACATGCTCTCATGCATGCTTCAGTGTTACTTGCCTCTAAGTGAGCATAGAAGTAATTTAGCTCATCTGGTAGGCTTGTGTCACTGGGCAGCTCGCGGTTGTGCTTCCCTTTGTAGTCTGTAATAGTTTGCAAGCCCTGCCACATCTGACGAGCGTCGAAGCCGGTGTAGTATGATTCAATCTTAGTCCTGTATTAATGCTTTTCCTGTTTGATGGTTCGTCGGAGGGCATAACGGGATTCCTATAAGCTTCCGGGTTAAAGTCCCTCTCCTTGAAAGCGGCATCTCTACCCTTTAGCTCAGTGCGGATGTTGCCTGTAATCCATGGCTTCTGCTTGGGTTATGTACAGCACGTGATCGTAGTTCGTCTATTTTATTATCGATTGATTGTACTTTGGCTAATAGGACCGATGGTAAAGGTAGATTACCCTCTTGGCAACAAGGCACTTTGTCCGCTATACCTCTGTCTATTTCTCCGGCGAATTACGGGATGAGGGCATTGTCGGGCGTCTGAAGTAAATCGTTCCCGTCCGACTCGTTGTAGAAAAAGTATTCCTCCAGTATGGGGTGAGTAATCGCTGTCCTGATATCAAGAAGCTCTTTCCGGTCATACGACATGATGGCAGAAACATTATGCAGAAACAAGAGAGTTAAGACCATTATTTTACAGATAGAACCTTTCATGTGGTTATAGTTACATGTCTTAGATGTTCTATAATACGTTCCTGCTCGTTGCTGAAGTACAGTCAGTTCCAAGGTTAATATAATCTCCTGGGCTCTGCCCTGGGCTAACTTTCTCTTTTGTGGGGTGAACTCTGACTCATTCACCTCACTGTGTTTCAGAAGGTCAGAACGCCGCCTCCAGTCCTCCAGGGGAAAACCTCCACTAAATCTGCCCCGATTGCACACCCCTCGGACACACACACACACACACACACACACACATTATAAAACGTGTTATGTCTGTTAGCTAGGTGTGAGGACCTTGAGGTGCAAATCCCCCCACAAAATGGCCGGTAGTACAATCTTAGATGTTTGTCTCAAATTGTCATTGGACTGATATACTGTAAAAAACGTACAATAAGCAGTCAGTTCCAGATATGTCTTTGATAATAAGCTTCCTTCAAACCAGTAACCTTTCAAGGAAGATGTTCTTATATGGGTACTTTCTCCATTTAGAAGTGCTAATCACGGAACATCCACAAAACGACACCTCGATTTAACACCCAGGAAAGCCCACCATCAGGGTACAAAAGAGTCCTTACCTCACACCTCTCCTCCTCCTTTCCCCCCTCCCTCTTTTTCTTCACCTCCACCTCCTCCCTAAAATAAACAACAGACCCCGGTGGAACAACTGTGGTTGAGGCCAGAGTGATTGTCAAGGTCAGAGGCCTCGCGGGGTGGCTTGGCTGGCATTCCAAACAACGTAGAGACATTGTGGGGATGTGACAGCAGCGTCCCCTGTCTAAACACACAGTGACCCTGCCAGCGCTCTCTCTGCTGGCCCCGCTGTCACACCTGGGACCCTCCGAGGTCTCAGGTCCTTATAGAGGCAGGAGAATGAGGGGACTTTCTACACGCACACACAGAGACAGAGATGGACACACACCCCTTAAAATAACCACCCTGCCGTCCCTGCTCTGGTGTGGCTGTGTTATGACAGGGCGTGTGTCTGAGAGACGGGCACACAGAGACAGACGGACACACAGAGAGGTAACACACACACACACACACACACACACACACACACACACACACACACACACACACACACACACACACACACACACACACACACACACACACACACACACACACACACACACACACACACACACACACACACACACACACACACACACACACACACACACACACACACACACAATACAGGTTAATGCAAACTTACACACCAGCTCACAGAAACACACCCATACAAAGAGAACACTCCCACAATGCACCCACACTTAATACACGCACACACACACTCTTACACGGCTTCCTCGGCTCCTAATCCCCCCACGGGCCGGGCCTTGGGCCCTGAATAAGCACAGAGAGGGCAAACGTTAAGCAAACGCTGCAGGAATGTTAGAATGACACTACAGTAGCACTGCGGGCAACCTGAGCCTACAGGCATGGTCTTATAATGGTGACTGGAGACTAACAGCTGCTTGAGGAAGGATGAGATGGGGAAAGAGAGAGAGGAAGAAAGAGCGAGGGAGAGAAAGAGTGAAACAGGAGATCATGGTCGGCGTCAATTCATTCCAGTTCCAAATCATTTAGGAAATTAATTATATCTCAACACATCTCTTTATGGAAACTCTTCATGGAAAACTGTCAGTTCTTAACTTGAATGAGTGGAATTGCAATGGAATCCAGCACTCTCAACACAGGTTGGGGCTCCCGAGTGGCACAGCGGTCTAAGGCACTGCATCTCAGTGCAAGAGCCGTCACTGCAGTCCCTGGTTTGAATCCAGGCTGCATCACATCCGGCCGTGATTTGGAATCCCTTAGGGCGGCGCGCAATTGGCCCAGCATCGTCCGGGGTAGGCCGGTGTAGGCCGTCGTTGTAAATAAGAATTTGTTCTTAACTGACTTGCCTAGTTAAATAAAGGTTAAATAAAAAATATTTAAAAAAGAACACAGAAAGAGAGAGAGGGAAAGAAAGCGAAAGAGTAGAAGATGAAATGGAGGGTTTAGGAAAGATAAGTGGGAAAGGATTTCTTACCAGGAGCTGGGTCAGGGTGTGAATATTTCATGGTGGGGTTTTCTCTTGTTTCTCTCTGGCTAGTTCACTCATATTCTTGATATTTTCTCTTGTTTCTCTCTGGCTAGTTCACTCATATTCTTGATATTTTCTCTTGTTTCTCTCTGGCTAGTTCACTCATATTCTTGATATTTTCTCTTGTTTCTCTCTGGCTAGTTCACTCATATTCTTGATATTTTCTCTTGTTTCTTTTCATATTCTTGTTTCTCTCTGGCTAGTTCACTCATATTCTTGATATTTTCTCTTGTTTCTCTCTGGCTAGTTCACTCATATTCTTGATATTTTCTCTTGTTTCTCTCTGGCTAGTTCACTCATATTCTTGATATTTTCTCTTGTTTCTCTCTGGCTAGTTCACTCATATTCTTGATATTTTCTCTTGTTTCTCTCTGGCTAGTTCACTCATATTCTTGATATTTTCTCTTGTTTCTCTCTGGCTAGTTCACTCATATTCTTGATATTTTCTCTTGTTTCTCTCTGGCTAGTTCACTCATATTCTTGATATTTTCTCCTACCCCTTTTGATTCCTTAATAATTGACAATACCATGGCACTCTGGCAAATAAAACACAGACGTTTGCATATGCAAACACACAGACACAAATACACATATTGAAACTTTTGCTTCCACTCTCTCCCCATTCTAACTCAATCACACACACACACACACATCAACCCCCCTTCCAAATGCTAAATGGCATCATTGTGATGACACTCTGTATATCTCATGTGAAATCAAGAGTGGGGTTCACCCTTTCCCCACCAAATCACTCCTCACTCAATGGGTCAGTGAAGTCTGAGGCATGCCACTTTGAAGTCCGCTCCCCACACACAGGTGCACACACACACACACACACACACACACACACACACACACACACACACACACACACACACACACACACACACACACACACACACACACACACACACACACACACACACACACACACACACACACACACACACACACACACACACACACACACACACACAGACAGAGACTGTGAATGGCAGTTTACTCTCAGTGAGTTTGTGTGAGTGAATCTCCAGTTCCTCATGTTACACTTGAGCCTTTCATCTCTGACCCCTCATTTTAGAGAGAGAGAGGGAGAGAGAGATAAATAGAATGAGAGGACCATGACAAAAAGAGAAGGAGTAATTGTATGTGTTCCTTCTCTATGTAACTTTAGAGCTCCATTCCATCATCTCACACCACCTCACCCCACCATGAAAAATTCACACCTATCGCTTTCAGGTAACAGACCACCAAATCACTTTCTCATCAATATTGGAATGGGGAGAGAGACAGTACTCATACTTTAGCCAGTGCTTGAATCTACTGATTAGTGAATAGCATTGCTGGCAGCAGATAAGTCAAAAAAATCAGCCACACACTGGCTATACCCACATGTTTGTCTCATATACCCATCCAGCCATCTTGTCAATTTTCAAGACAGAACTCAAAACAACCTTTTTAACCCTTTTCCTCTACAGGGCCTATAGGAAGTCTACACCACCTTGAACCTTTTCCTCTACAGGGCCTATAGGAAGTCTACACCACCTTGAACCTTTTCCTCTACAGGGCCTATAGGAAGTCTACACCACCTTGAACCTTTTCCTCTACAGGGCCTATAGGAAGTCTACACCACCTTGAACCTTTTCCTCTACAGGGCCTATAGGAAGTCTACACCACCTTGAACCTTTTCCTCTATAGGGCCTATAGGAAGTATACACCACCTTGAACCTTTTCCTTTACAGGGCCTATAGGAAGTCAACACACCTTGAACCTTTTCCTCTACAGGGCCTATAGGAAGTCTACACCACCTTGAACCTTTTCCTCTACAGGGCCTATAGGAAGTCTACACCACCTTGAACCTTTTCCTCTACAGGGACTATAGGAAGTCTACACCACCTTGAACCTTTTCCTCTACAGGGCCTATAGGAAGTCTACACCACCTTGAACCTTTTCCTCTACAGGGCCTATAGGAAGTCTACACCACCTTGAACCTTTTCCTCTACAGGGCCTATAGGAAGTCTACACCACCTTGAACCTTTTCCTCTACAGGGACTATAGGAAGTCTACACCACCTTGAACCTTTTCCTCTACAGGGCCTATAGGAGGTCTACACCACCTTGAACCTTTTCCTCTACAGGGACTATAGGAAGTCTACACCACCTTGAACCTTTTCCACATTATGTTGCGTTACAAAGTGGGATTGAACTAGATTTCATCATCGTATCTACACACAATATTCCATAATGTCAAAATGAAAATTAAATTCGACAAACATTTGCAAATGAATTAAAATGAGATAACAAAAATATAGACGTTGCATAAGTAATCACCCCCTTTGTTTACGCAAAGCCTAAATGAGTTCAGAAGTACAATTTGGCTTAACAAATCACATAATAAGTCAAATGGACTCACTCCGTGTAAAATAATTATGGTTGACAAGATTTTTGAATGACTCCTTCCTCTGTCTCCCATATATACAATATCTGCAAGGTCCCTCAGTCAAGTATTGCATTTCAAGACCAGATTCAACTACAAAGACCAGGTAGATTTTAAAGCTTCATAAAGAAGGGCAGTGATTGGTAGATGGGTAACAATAACAAATCAGATGTTGAATATATCTTTAGGCATGGTCAAGTTAATAATTATTTTGTGGATGATGTATTAAACCACCCAGACACATAAAAGATGCAGTCGTCCTTCTGAACTGAACTGAGCTGCAGGACAGGAAGGAAACTGGAAACTGCTGAAAAAATTGGGAATTTTATACAGCGACAGAGTTCAATGGCTGTGATGGGAGAAAACTGAGTATGGATCAACAACATTGTAGTGACTGCACAATAATGACCTAAATGACAGAGTGAAAAGAAGAATACAAATATACAGAATAAAAAAATATACATACTACATATGTATGTATGCTACAAGGCATTAAAGTAATACTGAGAAAAAAAAAGCAGCAAAGGAATACATTGTTTGGTCTAAATGAAAAGTCTTATCTTTGGGGCAAATCCAACACAACACATCACTGAGTAACTGCATCCTTATTTTCAAGCATGGTGGTGGCTGCATCATTGTATGGGTTCAGTGTTCGGGAAGTATTCAGACCCCATTCACTTTTTCCACATTTTGTTACGTTATAGCCTTATTTTAAAATGGATCAAATATCTACACACAATACCCCATAATGACAAAGCGAAAACAGGTTCTTACAGATCTTGCATTCACGCACAGTTAAATAATATAAAACAGTTGAAATAATAATGTTACAAAACAGATGATTCTCTGCACACACAGGTGGCTAATTGGCACTGCAAGCTCGTGCTCGCTGTGATGTCATCAGTCACTCTGAAAAGGACAGGTTTTCTTACAGGCGAGTAAAACAGAAATGAATATAGCACTGCTGTTTCCGATCAACGGATACTGTTGTAGTTAATGTCGTTGTATTGTACTGGAACTAATGACAACAAACTAGCATTTCATGAGTTCAATTAAGAAAAAAAAGGATAGGATTCTGATTGGGGTGACAAAATCCTAGACTTGTCAAAAACTTTTAGGTTGAATGTACTTTTAATCCATCTGCAAAACGATTCCAATAGGATTCTGACACAGGTGACACAAAATCTTACAGGACTGTAAGAATCCTATAGGATCCAATATGATTCATTTTATTTCCAATAGGGAAAAAGTAGTCCAATAGGATTGTGATAGAGGTGACACAAAATCCTGTAGGATCGTGAGATTCCTATAGGATTCTATTGGAAAAATCACTAATCCTATAGGATTTTCTAACTAGCACCCCAACACCTTGACAGAGCTTGAAGAATTTAGAAAATAGTAATGGGGAAATATTGCACAATACAGATGTGCAAAGCTGTTATGATACTTACCCAATAAGACTCAGAGCTGTAATCACTGCCAAAGGTGTTTCTACCACCTATTGACTCGGGATGAATACTTATCTAATCAAGGTGTATGAACGTTTTATTTTTCATGAATCTTTAAAAATGTTAGAATTTTTTCTTCCACTTTGACATTATAGAGTGTTTTGTGTAGATTGTTGACCCAAAAAATTGCAATTGAATCCATTTGAATCCCTCTTTGTAACACAATAAAAGGTGAATTAATCAAAAGGGGAGGGAGACTTTCTATAGGCACTATAAATAGGTGTTCTTTTTATGTATTTATTTTAATTTATTTGACCTTTATTTAACTGGGAATGTCAGTTAAGAACAAATTCTTATTTACAATGACGGCCTACGCCGGCCATACCCTACCCCAGCCATACCCTAACCCGCCATACCCTAGTCCGGCCCTACCCTACCCCGGCCATACCCTACCCCAGCCATACCCTAACCCGCCATACCCTAGTCCGGCCCTACCCTACCCCGGCCATACCCTACCCTGGCCATACCCTAGCCCTGCCATACCCTACCCCAGCCATACCCTAACCCGCCATACCCTACCCCAGCCATACCCTAACCCGCCATACCCTAGTCCGGCCATACCCTACCCCAGCCATACCCTACCCTGGCCATACCCTAGCCCGGCCATACCCTACCCCAGCCATACCCTAACCCGCCATACCCTAGTCCGGCCATACCCTACCCCGGCCATACCCTACCCTGGCCATACCCTAGCCCGGCCATACCCTACCCCAGCCATACCCTAACCCGCCATACCCTACCCCAGCCATACCCTAACCCGCCATACCCTAGTCCGGCCATACCCTACCCCGGCCATACCCTACCCTGGCCATACCCTAGCCCGGCCATACCCTACCCCAGCCATACCCTAACCCGCCATACCCTAGTCCGGCCCTACCCTACCCCGGCCATACCCTAGTCCGGCCATACCCTACCCCGGCCATACCCTACCCCGGCCACACCCTACCCCGGCCACACCCTACCCCGGCCATACCCTAGCCCGGCCATACCCTACCCCGGCCATACCCTACCCCGGCCATACCCTAGCCCGGCCATACCCTACCCTGGCCATACCCTAGCCCGGCCATACCCTACCCCGGCCATACCCTAGCCCGGCCATACCCTAGCCCGGCCATACCCTAGCCCGGCCATACCCTAGCCCGGACGACGTTGGGCCAATTGTGCGCCGCCCTTTTGACACCCAATCACGGACGTTTGTGATACAGCCTGTTGTCCTACATTGCCCACACTGTCCAGCCTGGTCCATTGTGCCATGCCGTGTAGGGACTAGGGACTCAGAGGGAGACAGCAGGAGCTTTCATCTGTACTCTCTCACTGTCATTATGACTCAGGACTTCATTAGGCCTCACCCACCCATGAAGAGAAATTCTGGTGTAATTCTATAGCTTACTGTAGTTCCATGGATAATTCTCAATGGGACACTCATCAACAGTCACTCACACACGCATGCAAAAATGCCCGGATACACACACACACACACACACACACACACACACACACACACACACACACACACACACACACACACACACACACACACACACACACACACACACACACACACACACACACACACACACACACACACACACACACACACACACACACACACACACACACACACACACACACACACCTAACTCATATTGTCTCCAGCATATTCACTTGTGGTTTAGATGATCAATGCATGTCTCTATGTTAGGGCTTGTGTGAGTAGTATTCACACCCCTTGACTTTTTCCACATTTTCAGTAGGTTTATTTGGAAAGGAATCATAGAGCCCCCCCACCACCATCATCTATGTGTCAATGTTTGTCTTGTATTCACTATTACTTTGTAGTCATCTGAAAATATAACCTCGCAAAACAGTAACTAAGTCTATAGCATCATTAGGAGCATTGAGCACCACAGTACATGTGGGATGGCATGACATCTAAACACGCCCTCTGACATGCGTACACATACTGAAACTTAAACACATACTGTACACACCTCTGATTGGATAAACACACTGCATAAACATCCAGATACATTAGAAATGTCAAACGACAGAAATACTGTTCATCATCACTCAATGGACATATGTTACAACATTGTCGGAATTTCCTGTGCATGTGTTTGTAATTTCTACCTACAGTGTACGTGTGTGTGGATGACCCGTTTACTGGAAGATATGTACTTGTGTGCTTTCCATGTATGCGGCTCTGTCTCTCTGAACATGTGTGTGTAAGGTGTGTGTGTGTGTCGTGTCCAAGAGTCAAAGGTCAATAATCTTGATCAGATTTTCTCCCATTCTCTCCTGCTGCTTTTGACAGTAACATAAAGTCTCAAACACATCAGGTTTGATCAAAAGCTTGCTCCCATACTTTCAGTTCCCTCCATGCGGTCTCAAACACAAACACCCATACACTGACACACACACTCACACGTTGAGAAACAGCTGATTGACCGCGTCCACGTCCAAAACCTTCAGTGATTTCTCAACCCCATTTCTCACCAAGCCGCATGTTTGTTTCACACCGATCCACCTCTTCTGTCTGCGTCTGTGTGATACCAAACGGTACGATGAATAATCACATTTTGAACAAGTGTGTCCTTCAGACGTCAATGGGAAAAGGTGGTTTCCAGCTTGACCTTATTCACAGATATAAAATGTGTTTATTTAGTCACAGTGCTTGGAACTGTTGGTCTGTTTCCGGTCTGGTCACATTACAAAATGAAATGACAGCAAGATGTTTACTTCATGTGTATTATTGTGCCATTATTGTTTAAATGTGCAGCGATCCTGATCTCTGCTTTTACAGAAATGGGCCGTCAGCGCAATGACATTGACACCCTTGTCCTTGGTGTCATACTGAAAATGTTGTGAGAGTGTGGAGATGTACCAGGGATTGAAAGGGTGACATACTGAATGGCATGTCTTTCAGGAGGACGATGAGGTGGCACGATGACATGAGAGAATGATTGCTGGAGTGTGCCAGTGGAAGTTAATTTTCTTCTGTTACAAAGCGGAAATAATATAAATGGATTTAATTGTCATTTTTTATCAACGATCTAAACAAATTACTTGAACGTCAAAGTGGAAGAAAATGTTTAACATTTGTAAAAAACAAACAAACAAATAAAACAAATATATATTGAACCCCCATAGCAATAGATTTTCAAGCAGATTTAAGTCGAAACTGTAACCCGGATACTCAGGGACATTCACTGTCTTCTTGGTAAGCAACTCCAGTGTATATTTGTCCTTGTTTTAGGTTGTTGTCCTGCTGAAAGGTGAATTAATCTCCCAGTTGTAACGGCGTTCTTCGTTTGTTTCTGTCTAACTATATAAATACAAAACACAGGATACACTATGAAACTAACAGAGACAGGAACAATCACAGATGGGACCCCCATAACCTGATTGAGAACCGCCTCCCAAGCCTATATTAGACACACCCCTAATCAACCACAATCCCAATGCCTCAATACGACAATACAATAAACCCCATGTCACACCCTGGCTTGAACAAATAATTAAAGAAAACACAAAATACTAAGACCAAGGGGCAACAGCGAGCACTGTTACCTTCAAATAGGTTTCAGTTGTGAATGTGGATGGTGGATGGGTGTAAGCATCTGCCTCTGACACCAAAGGTTACATGTTTTTTAGATAGATATGTTTTAAGCCTGTGCCAATCCTTAACCCTTAACCTTCACCATTCGGAGTTCATGCCTAACCGTAACATTAAACACTTCCAAATATAACGTTTGGTAAACACGGATGAATTCTGATTTGGGATTGTGAGAGCTTGTAGATAAATGACCACCTTTGTGCTAAAACACACACACACACACACACACACACACACACACACACACACACACACACACACACACACACACACACACACACACACACACACACACACACACACACACACACACACACACACACACACACACACACACACACACACACACACACACACACACACACACACACACACACACACACACACACACACACACACACACACACAAACCTTGCCACCATCCATTGCGCTGCTAAGGCCTGTGAACGGTCGCTACTACACACCCTTGACTTCCTGTGAGACAGGAAATAGGTCAGAGTGGACATTTGCGTGAGAAAAAGAGGGAACTATGTAGATTTGACTGACATCACATTCACACAGTCTCTTGAAATAACCAAGGTTGTGTTTTTCTCTCTCACACTCTCCAATCTCAGAAGCCGCAAAAGCAGAAACCCTTCTCGTCATTGTCTGGTCTTTGTATATTTTTTTCATAGTATATCAGTCTATATTTCTCTGTTTTATAGAGGGAGATGTGACACATTATGTATTAGGAAACATGCATGTCCCCTTTAAGAACAGTGAAGAATCATTAGGATAGCAGATGAAGCTAAGTGCTAATTACTAAACGAATGCAAATTTCTCAGAAGTGAAGATATGACTCATTGTGGTGCTTCGTAGAATCTCCATGAGAGGGGATTTGGACAATGTAGGCAGCTTGCACCATGAGTCTTTATGGCCAGGGATTGAGAAATAATCACCACAATCAGATTACATATGTGTTTGTGCTCACTGAATATGAGTCATTTAAACTGGTAATAAGCTACGGCTTTGTGCACAAGGACACTTAGTTGGCGTAACATGTTAGGCTATGGGAAACATCACCTTCAATGTTTCTCATATCATTCTTTCGACATGAGTTACTACTTTTGTAGAGTATTGATTGATTTCCATGGAAAGTTTGGTTGTTGTTAGCCTAGGCCTATTGTAGGGTATTCAACTCTGACCCTACAAGGTCCGGAGTACTGCTGCTTTTCTGTTCTACCTAATTAGTAAATGCACCTGTAAAGGACGTCACAATGCTTGCTTAGCGAGTACCACTTCCTCCTGATTCGGTTCACACCCAGGCTAGAACCCAGGAACTCTGCCTTGCTACGACACGTCACCGCCCTCCTGAAGCGTCTTACCAGTTTGGAGCCACGCAAAAGCTAGCTATTAGCTGGAGCAAGTGGGGACACTTCAGACTGAGGAGTAAGTGCTCCATACCCACCTGGTGTCCCAGGTCTAAATCAGTCCCTGATTAGAGGGGAAGATTTTGGCTCAAATTAGCCAAAATCTGGGGGAAACACTGCAGACCCCTAAACCTCACAGACACAGACATGCCAATCGTCAGGTTTGGGGAGTAACTGATTACATGTAATCTGATTACAAAAAACAGAACTTTAATGAGTTGCGTTACGAGCAAAAATATTGTAATCAGATTACAGATACTTTTTGAAAAAATAGATTATTACGTCTTTGATTACTTTTGAATTCAGAAAGAATGCGGGAAAAAAATACATTATGACACCTTTCTGTTTCCTTGTTGACGTTCAATTCTGCATTGAAAAAAGGTGCAAGTTTAAATGTATTCCACCTGAGCAAGTCCGACCTAAAGTCAGAAACCACTATGATGACACACCTAATGCGTTTGATGGATCCTTTTTGTCTTTTTCTAATGTTTCTGAAGGGGAAAGTAATCCAAAAGTTACTGAAAGTGATCAGATTACATTACAGATTACAATTGTGGATATGTAACTGATTTAGAAAGTAGTCTACCTAACCCTGCCAATCATCCCATCTCTCCAACAATGCTCTGTTTCCTTCCTTTGGGGTGCTCTGGGCTACTCTTTGGCTGCGGTTGCCAGATCTGAGGGAAAAGCCCCCTTAAACTCATGCTATTGATGCCAAAATGGGTGCCAGACCAGGGAAAGGAAGAGCAGGGGAAACGACACTCTTTGATGAGGAGCTCAGTCTGCCTGTGTCTATGTGTGTGTGAGCGTGTGTGTATCTCCTTGTACCGCCTGTGTGTGACCGCTGTGTATACACACGGGACTAGGTTTGTGGGGGGCACAAAGTGGAGGGAGAGGGGGATAGTGGGTGAGGGTTTGGTGGTTAACCCCAAACATTAGAGGGAGAAATGCTCCTGTCTCATGTGCCTGGTGTGTGGGTGCTTTACGGCCTTCCTAGGCAGGAACCAGAGAGGAAGCTGGGGGGGAAGGAAGTCCTGTAACTACCCCCAGAACACCCTCACACCACTGGAGAGTAGAGAGGAGGACAGACCACCCAGAGAGAGAGAGAGAGAGAGAGAGAGAGAGAGAGAGAGACAGACAGACAGACAGACAGACAGACAGACAGACAGACAGACAGACAGACAGACAGACAGACAGACAGACAGACAGACAGACAGACAGACAGACAGACAGACAGACAGACAGACAGACTGTCATGTTTTGTCTTAGATTGTCTTGTCATTTTGCTTTTTCCTCTGTTCATTTTCCCCCTGCTGGTCTTTTTAGGTTCGTTCCCCTTTTTTTCTCTCCCTTCCTCTCTCTCTTCTCTCTATCGTTCCGTTCCTGCTCCCAGCTGTTCCTATTCCCCTAATCAATCATTTAGTCTTCCCACACCTGTTCCCTATTCTTTTCCCTGATTAGAGTCCCTATTTCTCCCCTTGTTTTCCGTTTCTGCCCTGTCGGATCCTTGTCTATTGTTCACCGTGCTGTGTCTGTGTATCGCCCTGTCGTGTCGTGTTTCCCTCAGATGCTGCGTGGAGAGCAGGTGTCTGAGTCTGCTAGGTTCAAGTGCCTTCCCGAGGCAACCTGCAGTTCTTGATCGAGTCTCCAGTCTGTTCTCGTCATTACGAGTGGAATTATGTCTTATGTTTGTAGAATTACTTTACTGGATTAAAGACTCTGTTTTCGCCAAGTCGCTTTTGGGTCCTCATTCACCTGCATGACACAGACAGACAGACAGACAGACAGACAGACAGACAGACAGACAGACAGACAGACAGACAGACAGACAGACAGACAGACAGACAGACAGACAGACAGACAGACAGACAGACAGACAGACAGACAGACAGACAGACAGACAGACAGACAGACAGACAGACAGACAGACAGACAGACAGACTAGTATTTATAACAATAACTTATGAATCCCTTTCAGACTGTACCTTGCAGGCACCAAACATTAATTCAATCTTCTACTATACAGTGAGCCCAAAAAGTCCCCATAATCCACAAACTAATGGGAATCAGAGTATATTCTATCAAAACAGTATGGGAATTGCCACAGGAAATAAGCCCAACTGCAGAGGGTTAATTCAGGTTAATTGAGGACAAAGATCCATTGGTTCATAGAAAATGAATTCATAGATACATATCTACATAAAGTCACTTGGTGTGTAATGCTAGAGAGGGCGACACACAGACGAGGTTAAACACAGCTGATTAAAAAGCAGTTGGTAACTGCAGAAACCATACACTCACTGCCTTTAGTGATGTGGGAAACAGAGAGCGCTGTCGGAGCTCTCTCATCTCTACCCACAGCAGTGTGTAGGCGCGCACACGCGCACACACACACACACACACACACACACACACACACACACACACACACACACACACACACACACACACACACACACACACACACACACACACACACACACACACACACACACACACACACACACACACACACACACACACACACACACACACACACACACAGAGAATTGACACACTGTCACGATTTACTGATTTAATAGTCTACTCACATGCTGAAGCATTGGGCTATGTCGTTGTGCTACCGTTTCTACCATGGGTTGGCAAACACACTCACTCTCCCAGCTCCTGGGTTAGGCAGTGCCAGACATTAGGGGGGTAACTGATCAGGCCTGTGTCTTTGGATGGCTGCCATTTTGGCTCTAACTAGAAACATTAGCATCAGTGCCAGGAATGCCACCTGCACTTCATTCTAATCACGGTGCTCAGTTTCCGGATGATAGTTTACATACATACGTTCTCTTCATTTGCTTCCTATTCTGACCTCTGTTCCTTTATGATCACTGGGCAATAAAATAACTGAGTGACTTTCCACAATATGTTTTTCATCCATCGTTGAAGTCTTAATAGATCAGTGGCCGTGTATAAAGCTGACTATGGCAAATGGTGTTGTTGGAGGTGGTTGAGGAGAGAGGGAGAGGAGGAGAGGAGGAGAGAGGTTGAGAATGAGAGAGGGAGAGGAGGAGAGGAGGAGAGAGGTTGAGAAGGAGAGAGGGAGAGGAGGAGAGGAGGAGAGAGGTTGAGAAGGAGAGAGGGAGAGGAGGAGAGAGGTTGAGAAGGAGAGAGGGAGAGGAGGAGAGATGGAGAGGAAGAGAGAGGGAGAGAAAGTGAGAGGGAGAGGAGGAGAGAGGAAGAGGAGAGAAGAAGAGAGGGAGAGAGGGAAAGAAGGAAATAATGAGAGAGGGAGAGGAGGAGAGAGGGAGAGAAGGAGAGAGGTTGAGAAAGGCAAAAGGGAGAGGAGAAGGGAGAGGATTGAGGGATAGAAGGCGATTGGGAGAGGAGAAAGGGGGAGAGAAGGAAAGAATGAGAGAGGGAGAGGGGGAGAGAGGGAGGGAAGGAGAGAGGGAGAAGGCAAGAGGGAGTGGAGAAGGGAGAGGAGAGAGGGATAGAAGGCGATTGGGAGAGTAGGAGAGAGGTAAAGGAGAGAGGGAGAGATGGCGAGAGGGAGAGGAGGAAGGGGGAGAAGAGAGAGAAGGTGAGTGGGAGAGGAAGACAAGAAGAGTGGGTTATTAGGAGATTGATGGAAAGTCCCTTAGCCTCTGGCCAAGTCAGTAAGTTCCACTGACTGGGCTGTGACTCACTGTGGCATCATGGTGCTGAGACACAGTCAGGCGACAGCAGACAGAGAGGGCCACTAGCGCTAAGACCAGACTACATGCACAAGAGCACCGATACAATTCTAGTCAATTCACACCAGGCACCTAGGCAGCATGGTAACATGTATTAAAACTCTAGTCCAGTACAACTACCTAAACCTCGAACCACACCCGCGTCCATGTAACTATTAGCAGAGTGTGAATTCAGTTTGTATACAGTGAAAGAATGGTGGAACACAGCTAACATTTAGTTTGCATACAGTGAAAGAATGGTGGAACACAGCTAACATTCAGTTTGGATACAGTGAAAGAATGGTGGAACACAGCTAACATTTAGTTTGGATACAGTGAAAGAATGGTGGAACACAGCTAACATTTAGTTTGGATACAGTGAAAGAATGGTGGAACACAGCTAACATTCAGTTTGGATACAGTGAAAGAATGGTGGAACACAGCTAACATTTAGTTTGGATACAGTGAAAGAATGGTGGAACACAGCTAACATTCAGTTTGGATACAGTGAAAGAATGGTGGAACACAGCTAACATGTAGTTTGGATACAGTGAAAGAATGGTGGAACACAGCTAACATTTAGTTTGGATACAGTGAAGGAATGGTGGAACACAGCTAACATTTAGTTTGGATACAGTGAAGGAATGGTGGAACACAGCTAACATTTAGTTTGGATACAGTGAAAGAATGGTGGAACACAGCTAACATTTAGTTTGGATACAGTGAAAGAATGGTGGAACACAGCTAACATTTAGTTTGGATACAGTGAAAGAATGGTGGAACACAGCTAACATTTAGTTTGGATACCAAGCAAGTCTCTGGTTGACCCTGTTTTACTGACTTTAGCAGTTTCATGTCAATCCGTTCCCTCTGCTGAAATGAACCGGTCATTTTGAAACTTCTTGTTTCATCACACCCTCTCCATGTTCCTCATGTGTAGGTGTTTACTTTGTGCATCTGAACATGTGTGGACGTTTTAACCGTTGTTCTTTTGTGGTTCGCCTGACTGTGTGGGCCGAGCTAATTCAAGTCATCTTCACATGATCCACGACAGCATCTTCATGAGGTTGTTGACCAAACTCTTTCGTCTAGCTCCTCGTCTTTTATCGTTCTCCTCTCCTCCAGGTTCCTCCTCCCTAATTTCTTGTCCCTCCTTTCTCTCAGTCCTTGTCCTTCCTTTCTCTCAGTCCTTGTCTCTCCTTTCCCTCAGTCCTTGTCCCTCCTTTCTTTCAGTCCTTGTCTCTCCTTTCCCTCAGTCCTTGTCCCTCCTTTCTCTCAGTCCTTGTCTCTCCTTTCCCTCAGTCCTTGTCCCTCCTTTCCCTCAGTCCTTGTCCCTCCTTTCCCTCAGTCCTTGTCCCTCCTTTCTCTCAGTCCTTGTCTCTCCTTTCTCTCAGTCCTTGTCCCTCCTTTCCCTCAGTCATTGTCCCTCCTTTCTCTCAGTCCTTGTCCCTCCTTTCCCTCAGTCCTTGTCCCTCCTTTCCCTCAGTCCTTGTCCCTCCTTTCCCTCAGTCCTTGTCCCTCCTTTCTCTCAGTCTTTGTCCCTCCTTTCCCCCAGTCCTTGTCCCTCCTTTCCCTCAGTCCTTGTCCCTCCTTTCCCTCAGTCCTTGTCCCTCCTTTATCTCAGTCCTTGTCCCTCCTTTCCCTCAGTCCTTGTCCCTCCTTTCTCTCAGTCATTGTCCCTCCTTTCTCTCAGTCCTTGTCCCTCCTTTCCCTCAGTCCTTGTCTCTCCTTTCTCTCAGTCCTTGTCTCTCCTTTCTCTCAGTCCTTGTCCCTCCTTTCCCTCAGTCCTTGTCCCTCCTTTCCCTCAGTCCTTGTCCCTCCTTTCCCTCAGTCCTTGTCCCTCCAGTCCTTGTCCCTCCTTTCTCTCAGTCCTTGTCCCTCCTTTCTCTCAGTCCTTGTCCCTCCTTTCTCTCAGTCCTTGTCCCTCCTTTCTCTCAGTCCTTGTCCCTCCTTTCTCTCAGTCCTTGTCCCTCCTTTCCCTCAGTCCTTGTCCCTCCTTTCCCTCAGTCCTTGTCCCTCCTTTCCCTCAGTCCTTGTCCCTCCTTTCTCTCAGTCCTTGTCCGTCCTTTCTCTCAGTCCTTGTCCCTCCTTTCTCTCAGTCCTTGTCCCTCCTTTCTCTCAGTCCTTGTCCCTCCTTTCCCTCAGTCCTTGTCCCTCCTTTCCCTCAGTCCTTGTCCCTCCTTTCTCTCAGTCATTGTCCCTCCTTTCTCTCAGTCCTTGTCCCTCCTTTCCCTCAGTCCTTGTCTCTCCTTTCTCTCAGTCCATGTCCCTCCTTTCTCTCAGTCCTTGTCCCTCCTTTCCCTCAGTCCTTGTCCCTCCTTTCCCTCAGTCCTTGTCCCTCCTTTCCCTCAGTCCTTGTCCCTCCTTTCTCTCAGTCCTTGTCCCTCCTTTCCTCAGTCCTTGTCCCTCCTTTCTCTCAGTCCATGTCCCTCCTTTCCCTCTCAGTCCTTGTCCCTCCTTTCTCTCAGTCCTTGTCCCTCCTTTCTCTCAGTCCTTGTCCCTCCTTTCTCTCAGTCCTTGTCCCTCCTTTCCCTCAGTCCTTGTCCCTCCTTTCCCTCAGTCCTTGTCCCTCCTTTCTCTCAGTCCTTGTCTCTCCTTTCTCTCAGTCCTTGTCCCTCCTTTCCCTCAGTCCTTGTCCCTCCTTTCCCTCAGTCCTTGTCCCTCCTTTCCCTCAGTCCTTGTCCCTCCTTTCTCTCAGTCCTTGTCCCTCCTTTCTCTCAGTCCTTGTCCCTCCTTTCTCTCAGTCCTTGTCCCTCCTTTCTCTCAGTCCTTGTCCCTCCTTTCTCTCAGTCCTTGTCCCTCCTTTCCCTCAGTCCTTGTCCCTCCTTTCCCTCAGTCCTTGTCCCTCCTTTCCCTCAGTCCTTGTCCCTCCTTTCCCTCAGTCCTTGTCCCTCCTTTCCCTCAGTCCTTGTCCCTCCTTTCCCTCAGTCCTTGTCCCTCCTTTCCCTCAGTCCTTGTCCCTCCTTTCCCTCAGTCCTTGTCCCTCCTTTCCCTTAGTCCTTGTCCCTCCTTTCACTCAGTCCTTGTCCCTCCTTTCTCTCAGTCCTTGTCCCTCCTTTCCCTCAGTCCTTGTCCCTCCTTTCCCTCAGTCCTTGTCCCTCCTTTCCCTCAGTCCTTGTCCCTCCTTTCACTCAGTCCTTGTCCCTCCTTTCTCTCAGTCCTTGTCCCTCCTTTCCCTCAGTCCTTGTCCCTCTGGCTCCACCAGTCTGCAGCAACATCAAAGGTACAGAAAGCATCCACAACTACTACAACTATTAACTCAATACATTGTCTTGGCCAAAAAAAAGTCCTTGTCCCTCCTTTCCCTCAGTCCTTGTCCCTCTGTCTCCACCACCACAACATCAAAGGTCACATCCACCACACAACTATTAACTCAATACATTGTCTTCCACCACACACGCGCTTCACCCTTCACACTCGTCACACCACCACACACGTGCTCACTCCACCACACACGTGCTCACTCCACCACACACGTGCTCACTCCACCACACACGCGCTCACTCCACCACACACGCGCTCACTCCACCACACACGCGCCACTCCACCACACACGCGCTCACTCCACCACACACGCGCCCACTCCACCACACACGCGCTCACTCCACCACACACGCGCTCACTCCACCACACACGCGCTCACTCCACACACACGCGCTCACTCCACCACACACGCGCTCACTCCACCACACACACGCTCACTCCACCACACACGCGCTCACTCCACCACACACGTGCTCACTCCACCACACACGTGCTCACTCCACCACACACGCGCTCACTCCACCACACAAGCGCTCACTCCACCACACACGCGCTCACTCCACCACACACGCGCTCACTCCACCACACACGCGCTCACTCCACCACACACGTGCTCACTCCACCACACACATACACACAGCCATTTTGTTGCTGTTGCTCAGGATCCAAGCAAATGTTGCATAGTGGGAGTGTCTTTGATCTGTGCTGTGTTGAGATGTTTATGTGCCCTCAGTCGTTTAGTGGTCCTCAGAAGACTTAATTAATAGTGAGGGGTTGTGAGGAGACTGTTTACCTCTCCACATAGTCTTTATAGAGATGCAGTAGATTGACCTGTGCAACTCGACTGATATTGATTCATCTGTTGAATCAATCTGTCTTGTGTGTGTGTTTTGTGTGTGTGTGTGTGTGTGTGCGCGTCCGTGTGTCTGTGTGTGTGGGTATGTTTATTTATTTAACCCTTATTGTACCAGGTAAGTTGACTGAGAGCACATTCTCTGTTGGTCGAGGGGGATGGGGAGCAACCCCATTCCCGATTCTCACTCCTGTGTATGTGTGTGTGGGTGTTTGTCTGTGTATGTGTGTTTGTTTGTGTGTTTGAAAGCAGAACCTTACATTTGAATCCCGTTGCTTTCGATTGTGTCTTATTTGGAGTGACTCATGCTGTAGTTGTGAAACCATAGCGCTAATATTGCTGACTAATGGCCCTGCATTAAGTAAGATTACAGCCATTGTCACTGAGTTGAGTAACGTACATGGGTTTGATACTGAAGGAGAAACGCATGCTGAGACAGACAAAAGGATAATGACTCTTGGGGTGGTCGATACTCTGAAGTGGCATCCCCTCCTCACTCCCCTGTCCTTCATTTGAACTGATCTGACAAGGCACCTGCTCCAGTAACACGTTTCAAGGCATCATCCTCTCGTAGGGATAGTTCAACAACACACTTTATCAGCCTGATGGAGATTCTTATGGACTAGAGGGCTCTTGGCAGGCTTCCATAATAATCCCTCTTGGGAGGTTTCCTCACAATGCCACCATAGACGTTTTCAAGTAGGAGTTTTTTCCACAGAGCTCACCAGATACGCTCCTGGGAGGACTGATGTCACAGAGGGAATTCTAGACAAACTGACATAAACAATGATAGTTGTGTTTGTTTCCCCTTGAGACTGGATTAGCTGACTGGTATTGCCTTGTCCACACCCTAACAACCCTTGTTTATGATGTCTGTGTGAGAGTGTGTGAGACGGTGTGTGTGAGAATGGGTTGTCTTTGTGTATTAATCCATAAATCTGGTTCTTTGTTTTCTGATCTTTGTTGTTCTCCATGATGTCTGGGTTTGTGTTTTGAGTGTGAATGTGTGTGTGTGTGTTTGTGTCTCTGCCTGCCTGTCAGCGTGCCGCCAGTACGTTTACATCCAATATGCTTGTATAGCTTGTGTGCATATTGTGTGTTTACATGTGTGTGTATATGTGAATCCATATGTATGCATGTCTATGTGTTCTGGTGGTGTACGTTAGCGTGGATTACAGCCAAACTGGCTCGTGCCGGGGGACTTCCTCCTCTCAACCTGTTGTGGTTAGAAAGAGGAGCACCTTGAACAAAAAACTTCTCTCCCTTTTCTTTCGTGGTTTGTTGTGTCTCGTCTCTGAAGTATAGTTAGAGAGACTCTTCTTTCATCCTGCGAGTAGGAGGAGCAGTGTGGTGTTTGAAGCTGGCGTCTTTCCCAAAAACACCGGGCACACCTGTAGTCTAAATTGCCAGTCTTGTCCCCTATCCCCCTCTTCTGTACTAACCAACCCCCCTTTAGCCTCAAAACACTTCCGTCCACACTTCAAAGCACCCTCAATCAAAAGCACGTCTCTCGCTATTTTGACAATAGGGGAGACAAAGTCAACAAGCTCTCACAGTCTAAGTGCAGAATTAGATATTTATCCACGTTTCTCCAAACGTCAAATTTAGAAGGGTAGGTGTTAAGGTTTTGGATACGGTTAAAACATTAAGTGTAGGCATTCATTCATTCATTCATACATTCATTCATTCATACATTTTTTTTAAAACCGCTGTGTCCACCGCTGGGATCAAAACACAACCTTCTGATCTCATCCCATGACTGAATCAGACAGTTGGCTGTTTGATCCCAGTGGTCAACCTGGACTCAGGGGTAAATGTAACATAGTAAATGTAAATTACATTGGGATCAAAACGCAACCTTCTGATCTCATCCCATGACTGAATCAGACAGTTGGCTGTTTGATCCCAGTGGTCAACCTGGACTCAGGGGTAAATGTAACATAGTAAATGTAAATTACATTGGGATCAAAACGCAACCTTCTGATCTCATCCCATGACTGAATCAGACAGTTGGCTGTTTGATCCCAGTGGTCAACCTGGACTCAGGGGTAAATGTAACATAGTAAATGTCAAAAAATTACGCATTGGGATCAAAACGCAACCTTCTGATCTCATCCCATGACTGAATCAGACAGTTGGCTGTTTGATCCCAGTGGTCAACCTGGACTCAGGGGTAAATGTAACATAGTAAATGTAAATTACATTGGGATCAAAACGCAACCTTCTGATCTCATCCCATGACTGAATCAGACAGTTGGCTGTTTGATCCCAGTGGTCAACCTGGACTCAGGGGTAAATGTAACATAGTAAATGTAAATTACATTGGGATCAAAACGCAACCTTCTGATCTCATCCCATGACTGAATCAGACAGTTGGCTGTTTGATCCCAGTGGTCAACCTGGACTCAGGGGTAAATGTAACATAGTAAATGTAAATTAGAATGATATGTATGTTTCATATGGTATGTATTAATTTGTGGATGCCCATCGTTCATTTCATATGATATGTTATGAATTGCAATTCATACAATAGGTTTCGAATTAGCAAAGCGTTACAAATTCATTTTTTTGTGGCTAACATTAGCTAGGTGGCTAACGTTAGCTAGGTGGCTAAGGCTAGTTAGGCTAAAGGTTAGGGTTAAGGTTAGGGTTAGGGGTAAGGTTAGGAGTTAGGTTAAAGGGGTAAGGTTAGGGTTAGGGGAAGGGTTAGCTAACAAGCTAAGTAGTTTCAAAGTAGCTAAAAAAGTAGTAAGTAGTTGCAAAGTTGCTAATGTTGTGCTTGTTGAGATTCAAACAAGCAACCTTTGGGTTGCTAGACGTTCACATCGTACGCCCACCCATCCACCCCGATTAACCACTGTGCTTTTGTTTTTGCCTTATGCAATATTCTGTTTTATGTAACCACACCAAATGTAACATATCATACTAATTTGAGTGTCCAGGATTTACATTTACTATATTACGTCTAGTCTATGAGAGCAGGCTGCAGTGGGGAACACTTGTTTAAACATTTCTTTTTTACCCTATCCCAATCCTTTACCTTAGCCATTCAGAATTATGTCTAAACTTAATGTTTTAACCCTATACAAAACCTTAACCTTAACCTTCTAAATTGTACTTTTTGAACAACTTCAAAATGTGATGTTTGGAGAAACGGAATGATACTGAGCAGGAGACATGTGGTAGTAGAGTAGTGGCCTGAAGGCACACACTAAATGTGTTGTGAAAAGTGTTATGAAATATAAGGTCATGTAATATTTGTAATTGTATATAACTGCCTTAATCATGCTGGACCCCAGGAAGAGTAGCTGCTGCCTTGGCAGGAACTAATGGCGATCCATAATAATTACAAATACAAAACACACACACGCACACACACACACACACCCACACACAATAGAGTGACAACTACGGGACTATGAATTCTTACCAACCCTGAGACCTGACCAGGAACAAAACCAGGCCCAACAGTCATTACATGATTCATTCCATACTTACAGCTATAACACAGACACGACTAATGATTGTAGATCTGTGTACCTATATGATATAACAATAAGGTTAGGTCAGTGGTATATATAGCTCATAATTACCTGTCCATTATTCAGTCCATACAGCTATTAACCAGACACTGCATGTGACTCAACACGGATGTTTGTACGGTTACAATGACACATTGGCCACTGTGAGTGCTTTGAAAATAGTGGTCTGGGCTTTTTAATACTTATGGTTGAATTCAAACCACTACCAAGTAGTCAATACTAATACAAAAATACATACTTGGTGCCACATAATACTTTGAATAAGGAAATTCACTAGGCAAGAACCACTGTGACCAGATCATAGAGGAGCGGTGTAATTCCTGATGTGTGTGTACACCTGGCTCCGTGTCACTTAAAATGTTCTGGGGGTTCACTTTAATTGTTTGGGGTCAGGGGTCGTTCAGAAGGTGTGGGCACTGTGTGTTTTCATTTATACGGGTCAGCAAGGCCCCTCAGTTTACCTGCATATGTGTTTATCTATTTGTGTGTGTTTGTGTTTCCATGTGTGTTTGTGAGTGGTGTGTGAGTGTTTGTTTGTCTGTGAGTGTTTGTGTGTCTGTGTGTCACCAGGGGTTGTATCTCTGCATCCCAGTTCCCCAATGTAGTGTTTTCCTACTCATTCCTCAAACATGAATATCAGCATTTAGTGTTGTTGCAACGGGATGTTTGTGTCTGTCTGTCAGATGTTCTTCCTGTGTGTTACGTCACGCACGCACGCACGCACACACACACACACACACACACACACACACACACACACACACACACACACACACACACACACACACACACACACACACACACACACACACACACACACCCACACACACACCACCCACCACACCACACACACACACACACACACACACACACACACACACACACACACACACACACACACACACACACACACACACACACACACACACACACACACACACACACACACACACACACACACACACACACACACACACACAGCTGTGTTTCATTAGGTGGAGGAAGAGGTTGAGCCACATTGTTGTTTTGTCAACATGTCGATGATCTGCAACCTAATTTTAATACAAGTGTGTCATACGAACCTGTTTCTACATGCATTGATGCACACAACCTCACCCACGCACACGCACACACACACACACACATTAAACACCAGTGTCTCTTCTCGTGCTTTTGGTCACCAATTGTTTCAGGAAAACAAGGTTTGAGCCAAATAAGTGGGTGATGACATGTGGCCTCAGATCCAGGTCATAAACGTCATGTCAAAGTGCCCAGCGAAGTGTCTTCAAGCACCAGTGTCTCTCTTCTTTTCCCCTTTATTTGTCTCTGTTTAATCTTTCAGGGGGTTTGTTCTTTAAAAGCACATTTATGACCCTGAATGTTCTAGTTGGGAGTGAATCATTCGTCGTCGGGGACGACGGGATGGTTGCTGGGTGCCACCGAGTCTAGCCTGGTCTCGTGTGTCACTCTGAGCTGTCGCCTGTCGATCACAATGTTCCTGTCCCCACGGCTGCACCTCTCCTGTCATTAACCTGTGTGTGTGTGTGTGTGTGTTTGTGTCATAGTTTTCAAGGGACAGTCTCATCTTCAAATTACAGGGCCCTGGAACCAATCTAACTATCTTTGAGTTTATGTCTCTTTCTCTCTCTCTCTCTCTCTCTCTCTCTCTCTCTCTCTCTCTCTCTCTCTCTCTCTCTCTCTCTCTCTCTCTCTCTCTCTCTCTCTCTTCTTTCCGTCTCTCTGTCTCTTCTCCCTCTCTCTTTCCCTCTCTCTCTGACTCTTTCCCGTCTCTCTCTGTCTCTTTCCCTGTCTCTCTGTCTTTTCCCCTCTCTCTCTCTGTCTCTTTCCCATCTCTCTGTCTCTTTCCCTGTCTCTTTCACTGTCTCTCTGTCTCTTTCCCTGTCTCTGTCTCTTTCCCTGTCTCTCGGTCTCTTTCCCTGTCTCTCTGTCTTTTCCCCTCTCTCTCTCTGTCTCTTTCCCATCTCTCTGTCTCTTTCCCTGTCTCTTTCACTGTCTCTCTGTCTCTTTCCCTGCCTCTCTGTCTCTTTCCCTCTCTCTCTGTGTCTCTTTCCGTCTCTGTCTTTTTCCCTGTCTCTCTGTCTCTTTCCCTCTCTCTCTCTGTCTCTTTCCCTGTCTCTCTGTCTCTTTCCCTCTCTCTCTGTCTCTTTCCCTGTCTCTGTCTCTTTCCCGTCTCTCTGTCTCTTTCTCTCTCTCTCTGTCTCTTTCCCATCTCTCTGTCTCTTTCCCGTCTCAGTCTCTTTCCCTGTCTCTCTGTCTCTTTCCCTCTCTCTATGTCTCTTTCCCTCTCTCTCTGTCTCTTTCCCTGTCTCTGTCTCTTTCCAGTCTCTGTCTCTTTCCCGTCTCTCTGTCTCTTTCTCTCTCTCTGTCTATTTCCCTGTCTCTGTCTCTTTCCCTTCTCTCTGTCTCTTTCCTGTCTCTCTGTCTTTTTCTCTCTCTCTCTGTCTCTTTCCCTGTCTCAGTCTCTTTTCCTCTCTCTGTCTCTTTCCCGTCTCTCTGTCTCTTTCACGTCTCTCTGTCTCTCTCTCTCTCTCTCTCTCTCTCTCTCTCTCTCTCTCTCTCTCTCTCTCTCTCTCTCTCTCTCTCTCTTTCTCTCTCTCTCTCTCTCTCTCTCTCTGTCTATTTCCCTCTCTCTGTCTCTTTCTCGCTCTCTCTGTCTCTTTCCCGTCTCTCTGTCTCTTTCCCGTCTCTCTGTCTCTTTCCCTCTCTCTATCTCTTTCCATGTCTCTGTCTCTTTCCCTCTCTCTGTCTCTTTCTCTCTCTCTCTGTCTCTTTCCCGTCTATCTGTCTCTTTCCCGTCTCTCTGTCTCTTTCCCGTCTCTCTGTCTCTTTCCCTCTCTCTCCGTCTCTTTCCCGTCTCTCTGTCTCTTTCCCGTCTCTCTGTCTCTTTCCCTCTCTCTATCTGTCTCTTTCCCTGTCTCTGTCTTTTTCCCTGTGTCTGTCTCTTTCCCTCTCTCTGTCTCTTTCCCCTCTCTCTGTCTCTTTCCCTGTCTCTGTCTCTTTCCCTCTCTCTGTCTCTTTCTCTCTCTCTCTCTGTCTCTTTCCCTGTCTCTCTGTCTCTTTCCTGTCTCTCTGTCTCTTTCCCTCGCTCTCTCTGTCTCTTTCCCCTCTCTATGTCTCTTTCCCATCTCTCTGTCTCTTTCCCTCGCTTTCTCTGTCCCTTTCCCATCTCTCTGTCTCTCTGTCTCTTTCCCGTCTCTCTGTCTCTTTCCCTCGCTCTCTCTGTCTCTTTCCCGTCTCTCTGTCTCTTTCCCTCGCTCTCTCTGTCTCTTTCCCGGTCTCTCTCTCTCTCTGTCTCTTTCCCGTCTCTCTGTCTCTTTCCCTCGCTCTCTCTGTCTCTTTCCCTGTCTCTCTCTCTCTCTGTCTATTTCCCTCTCTCTGTCTCTTTCTTGCTCTCTCTGTCTCTTTCCAGTCTCTTTGTCTCTTTCCCGTCTCTCTGTCTCTTTCCCTCGCTCTCTCTGTCTCTTTCCCTGTCTCTCTCTCTCTCTCTCTCTGTCTCTTTCCCTCGCTCTCTGTCTCTTTCCCTGGCTCTCTCTCTCTCTGTCTCTTTCCCGTCTCTCTGTCTCTTTCCCGTATCTCTGTCTCTTTCTCCCTCTCTCTGACTCTTATCCTGTCTCTTTCACTGTTTCTCTGTCTCTTTCTCTCTCTCTGTCTCTTTCCCATCTCTCTGTCTCTTTCCCTGTCTCTCAGTCTCTTTCCCTCTCTCTCTGTCTCTTTCCCTGTCTCTGTCTCTTTCCCTCTCTCTGTCTATTTCTCTCTCTCTCTGTCCCTTTCCCATCTCTCTGTCTCTTTCCCATCTCTCTGTCTCTTTCTCTCTCTCTGTCTCTTTCCCGTCTCTCTGTCTCTTTCCCTCTCTCTCTGCCTCTTTCCCTGTCTCTGTCTCTTTCCCGTCTCTCTCTGTCTCTTTCCCGTCTCTCTGTCTCTTTCCCGTCTCTCTGTCTCTTTCTCTCTCTCTCTCTGTCTCTTTCCCTGTCTCTGTCTCTTTCCCTGTCTCTGTCTCTTTCCCTCTCTCTGTCTCTTTCCCGTCTCTCTCTGTCTCTTTCCCGTCTCTCTGTCTCTTTCCCTTCTCTCTGTCTCTTTCCCTCTCCCTCTCTGTCTCTTTCCCTGTCTCTGTCTCCTTCCCTGTCTCGGTCTCTTTCCCTCTCTCTCTGTCTCCTTCTCTCTCTCTCTGTCTCTTTCCCATCTCTCTGTCTCTTTCCCTGTCTCTGTCTCTTTCCCTCTCTCTGTCTCTTTCCCTGTCTCTGTCTCTTTCCCTCTCTCTGTCTCTTTCCCGTCTCTCTGTCTCTTTCCATGTCTCTCTGTCTCTTTCCGTGTCTCTCTGTCTCTTTCCCTGTCTCTCTGTCTCTTTCCCTCTCTCTGTCTCTTTCCCTGTCTCTGTCTCTTTCCCTCTCTCTGTCTTTTTCTCTCTCTCTCTGTCTCTATCCCATCTCTCTGTCTCTTTCCCATCTCTCTGTCTCTTTCTCTCTCTCTCTGTCTCTTTCCCGTCTCACTGTCTCTTTCCCTCTCTCTCTGTCTCTTTCCCTCTCTCTGTCTCTTTCCCTGTCTCTGTCTCTTTCCCTCTCTCTGTCTCTTTCTCTCTCTCTCTGTCTCTTTCCCGTCTCTCTGTCTCTTTCCCGTCTCTCTGTCTCTTTCCCGTCTCTGTCTTTTTCCCTGTCTCTCTGTCTCTTTCCCTCTCTCTCGGTCTCTTTCCCTGTCTCTCTGTCTCTTTCCCTCTCTCTCTGTCTCTTTCCCTGTCTCTGTCTCTTTCCCGTCTCTCTGTCTCTTTTCTCTCTCTCTCTCTTTCCCATCTCTCTGTCTCTTTCCCGTCTCAGTCTCTTTCCCCGTCTCTCTGTCTCTTTCCCTCTCTCTATGTCTCTTTCCCTCTCTCTCTGTCTCTTTCCCTGTCTCTGTCTCTTTCCAGTCTCTGTCTCTTTCCCGTCTCTCTGTCTCTTTCTCTCTCTCTGTCTATTTCCCTGTCTCTGTCTCTTTCCCTTCTCTCTGTCTCTTTCCTGTCTCTCTGTCTTTTTCTCTCTCTCTCTGTCTCTTTCCCTGTCTCAGTCTCTTTCCCTCTCTCTGTCTCTTTCCCGTCTCTCTGTCTCTTTCACGTCTCTCTGTCTCTTTCCCTCTCTCTCTCTCTCTCTCTCTCTCTCTCTCTCTCTCTCTCTCTCTCTCTCTCTCTCTCTCTCTCTCTCTCTCTCTCTCTGTCTATTTCCCTCTCTCTGTCTCTTTCTCGCTCTCTCTGTCTCTTTCCCGTCTCTCTGTCTCTTTCCCGTCTCTCTGTCTCTTTCCCTCTCTCTCTATGTCTCTTTCACGTCTCTCTGTCTCTTTCCCTCGCTCTCTCTGTCTCTTTCCCGTCTCTCTGTCTCTTTCCCGTCTCTCTGTCTTTTTCCCTCTCTCTATGTCTCTTTCCTGTCTCTCTGTCTCTTTCCCTCGCTCTCTCTGTCTCTTTCCCGTCTCTCTGTCTCTTTCCTGTCTCTCTATCTCTTTCCTGTCTCTCTGTCTCTTTCCCTCGCTCTCTCTGTCACTTTCCCCTCTCTATGTCTCTTTCCCGTCTCTCTGTCTCTTTCCCTCGCTTTCTCTGTCTCTTTCCCATCTCTCTGTCTCTCTGTCTCTTTCCCGTCTCTCTGTCTCTTTCCCTCGCTCTCTCTGTCTCTTTCCCGTCTCTCTGTCTCTTTCCCTGTCTCTGTCTCTTTCCCCCTCTCTCTGTCTCTTTCCCTGTCTCTGTCTCTTTCCCTCTCTCTGTCTCTTTCCCGTCTCTCTGTCTCTTTCTGTCTCTCTGTCTCTTTCCGTGTCTCTCTGTCTCTTTCCCTGTCTCTCTGTCTCTTTGTCTCTTGTCTCTCCTCTCTCTGTCTCTTTCCCTGTCTCTGTCTCTTTCCCTGTCTCTCTGTCTCTTTTCTCTCTCTCTCTGTCTCTTTCCCATCTCTCTGTCTCTTTCCCATCTCTCTGTCTCTTTTCTCTCTCTCTCTGTCTCTTTCCCTGGTCTCTCTCTGTCTCTTTCCTCTCTCTCTGTCTCTTTCCCTGTCTCTCTGTCTCTTTCCCTGTCTCTGTCTCTTTCCCCTCTCTCTGTCTCTTTCTCTTTCTCTCTCTGTCTCTTTCTCTCTCTCTCTGTCTCTTTCCCTCTCTCTGTCTCTTTCTCTCTCTGTCTCTCTGTCTGTCTCTTTCCCTGTCTCTCTGTCTCTTTCCCTCTCTCTCTCTGTCTCTTTCCCTGTCTCTGTCTCTTTCCCTCTCTCTGTCTCTTTCTCTCTCTCTCTGTCTCTTTCCCTGTCTCTGTCTCTTTCCCTCTCTCTGTCTCTTTCCCGTCTCTGTCTCTTTCCCTGTCTCTTTGTCTCTCTGTCTCTTTCCCTGTCTCTCTGTCTCTTTCCCTGTCTCTCTGTCTCTTTCCTCTCTCTCTGTCTCTTTCCCTCTCTCTGTCTCTTTCTCTTTCCCGTCTCTCTGTCTCTTTCCTCTCTCTCTGTCTCTTTCCCGTCTCTCTGTCTCTTTCTCTCTCTCTCTGTCTCTTTCCCCGTCTCTCTGTCTCTTTCCCTCTCTCTCTGTCTCTTTCCTCTCTCTCTGTCTCTTTCCCTGTCTCTGTCTCTTTCCCAGTCTCTGTCTCTTTCTGTCTCTTTCCCGTCTCTCTGTCTCTTTTTCTCTCTCTCTGTCTCTTTCCCATCTCTCTGTCTCTTTCTTCTCTCTGTCTCTTTCCCTGTCTCTCTGTCTCTTTCTCTCTGTCTCTTTTCCCTGTCTCTCTGTCTCTTTCTTTTTCCCTCTCTCTCTGTCTCTTTCCCTCTCTCTGTCTCTTTCTGTCTCGTCTCTCTGTCTCTTTCCCTGTCTCTGTCTCTCTCCCTCTCTCTGTCTCTTCCCTCTCTCTCTGTCTCTTTCCTCTCTCTCTGTCTCTTTCTCTCTCTCTCTGTCTCTTTCCCGTCTCTCTGTCTCTTTCCCTGTCTCTCTGTCTCTTTCTCTCTCTCTGTCTCTTTCTCTCTCTCTCTGTCTCTTTCCCATCTCTCTGTCTCTTTCCCGTCTCTCTGTCTCTTTCCTCTCTCTGTCTCTTTCCATCTCTCTGTCTCTTTCCTGTCTCTCTGTCTCTTTTCCCTCTCTCTGTCTCTTTCCCTGTCTCTCTGTCTCTTTCCCTCTCTCTGTCTCTTTCCTCTCTCTGTCTCTTTCCTCGCTCTCTCTGTCTCTTTCCCTCTCTCTGTCTCTTTCCCGTCTCTCTGTCTCTTTTCTCTCTGTCTCTTTCCCATCTCTCTGTCTCTCTGTCTCTTTCCCGTCTCTCTGTCTCTTTCCCTGTCTCTCTGTCTCTTTTCCTCTTTCTCTCTTCTGTCTCTTTCCCTGTCTCTCTGTCTCTTTCCCTGTCTCTCCCTCTCTCTGTCTCTTTCCTGTCTCTCTGTCTCTTTCCTCGTCTCTTTCCGTCTCTCTGTCTCTTTCCCTGTCTCTCTCTTTCTGTCTCTTTCTGTCTCTTTCCCGTCTCTCTGTCTCTTTCCCGTCTCTCTGTCTCTTTCCCTCTCTCTCTCTCTCTCTGTCTATTTCCCTCTCTCTGTCTCTTTCCCTGTCTCTCTGTCTCTTTCCCGTCTCTTTGTCTCTTTCCTGTCTCTCTGTCTCTTTCCCTCGCTCTCTGTCTCTTTCCCTGGCTCTCTCTGTCTCTTTCCCGTCTCTCTGACTCTTTCCCGTCTCTCTGTCTCTTTCCCTCTCTCTCTATGTCTCTTTCCCGTCTCTCTGTCTCTTTCCCGTCTCTCTGTCTCTTTCCCTCTCTCTCTCTCTCTCTCTCTCTCTCTCTCTCTCTCTCTCTCTCTCTCTGTCTCTTTCCATGTCTCTCTGTCTCTTTCCCTCTCTCTCTCTGTCTCTTTCCCGTCTCTCTGTCTCTTTCCCTGTCTCTGTCTCTTTCCCTGTCTCTGTCTCTTTCCCTGTCTCTGTCTCTCTCCCTCTCTCTGTCTCTTTCCCGTCTCTCTGTCTCTTTCCGTGTCTCTCTGTCTCTTTCCGTGTCTCTCTGACTCTTTCCCCGTCTCTCTGTCTCTTTCCCTGTCTCTGTCTCTTTCCCTCTCTCTGTCTCTTTCTCTCTCTCTCTGTCTATTTCCCATCTCTCTGTCTCTTTCCCGTCTCTCTGTCTCTTTCTCTCTCTCTCTCTGTCTCTTTCCCATCTCTCTGTCTGTTTCCCTCTCTCTCTGTCTCTTTCCCTCTCTCTGTCTCTTTCCCTGTCTCTGTCTCTTTCCCTCTCTCTGTCTCTTTCACTCTCTCTCTGTCTCTTTCCCGTCTCTCTGTCTCTTTCCCATCTCTCTGTCTCTTTCCCGTCTCTGTCTCTTTCCCTGTCTCTTTCCCTGTCTCTCTGTCTCTTTCCCTCTCTCTCTGTCTCTTTCCCTGTCTCTGTCTCTTTCCCTGTCTCTGTCTCTTTCCCTGTCTCTGTCTCTCTCCCTCTCTCTGTCTCTTTCCCGTCTCTCTGTCTCTTTCCGTGTCTCTCTGTCTCTTTCCGTGTCTCTCTGACTTTTCCCCGTCTCTCTGTCTCTTTCCCTGTCTCTGTCTCTTTCCCTCTCTCTGTCTCTTTCTCTCTCTCTCTGTCTATTTCCCATCTCTCTGTCTCTTTCCCGTCTCTCTGTCTCTTTCTCTCTCTCTCTCTGTCTCTTTCCCATCTCTCTGTCTGTTTCCCTCTCTCTCTGTCTCTTTCCCTCTCTCTGTCTCTTTCCCTGTCTCTGTCTCTTTCCCTCTCTCTGTCTCTTTCACTCTCTCTCTGTCTCTTTCCCGTCTCTCTGTCTCTTTCCCATCTCTCTGTCTCTTTCCCGTCTCTGTCTCTTTCCCTGTCTCTTTCCCTGTCTCTCTGTCTCTTTCCCTCTCTCTCTGTCTCTTTCCCTGTCTCTCTGTCTCTTTCTCTCTCTCTGTCTATTTCCCTGTCTCTGTCTCTTTCCCTTCTCTCTGTCTCTTTCCTGTCTCTCTGTCTTTTTCTCTCTCTCTCTGTCTCTTTCCCTGTCTCAGTCTCTTTCCCTCTCTCTGTCTCTTTTCCCTGTCTCTGTCTCTTCTCTTTCCCTCTCTCTGTCTCTTTTCTCTCTCTCTCTCTCTTTCTCTCTCTCTCTGTCTCTTTCCCTCTCTCTGTCTCTTTATTCTCCTCTCTCTCTGTCTCTCTCTCTCTGTCTCTTTCCCGTCTCTCTGTCTCTTTCCCTGTCCTGTCTCTTTCTCTGTCTCTTTCCCTCTCTCTCTATGTCTCTTTCCCGTCTCTCTGTCTCTTTCCCTCGCTCTCTCTGTCTCTTTCCCCGTCTCTCTGTCTCTTTCCTGTCTCTTTCTCTCTGTCTTTTTCCCTCTCTCTATGTCTCTTTCCTGTCTCTCTGTCTCTTTCCCTCGCTCTCTCTGTCTCTTTCCCGTCTCTCTGTCTCTTTCCTGTCTCTCTATCTCTTTCCTGTCTCTCTGTCTCTTTCCTCTCTCTCTGTCTCTCTGTCTCTTTCCCTCTCTCTGTCTCTTCCCCGTCTCTCTGTCTCTTTCCTCGTCTTTCTCTGTCTCTTTCCCATCTCTCTGTCTCTCTGTCTCTTTCCCCCGTCTCTCTGTCTCTTTCCCTCGCTCTCTCTGTCTCTTTCCCGTCTCTCTGTCTCTTTCCCCCTCGTCTCTTTCCCTCTCTCTGTCTCTTTCCCTGTCTCTCCCTCTCTCTGTCTCTTTCCCGTCTCTCTGTCTCTTTCCCTCGCTCTCTGTCTCTTTCCCTGTCTCTCTCTCTCTGTCTCTTTCCCGTCTCTCTGTCTCTTTCCCGTCTCTCTGTCTCTTTCCCTCTCTCTCTCTCTGTCTATTTCCCTCTCTCTGTCTCTTTCCCTGTCTCTCTGTCTCTTTCCCGTCTCTTTGTCTCTTTCCTGTCTCTCTGTCTCTTTCTGTCTCTTTCCCGCTCTCTGTCTCTTTCCCTCTGGCTCTCTCTGTCTCTTTCCCTCTCTCTGACTCTTTCCCGTCTCTCTGTCTCTTTCCTCTCTGTCTCTATGTCTCTTTCCCGTCTCTCTGTCTCTTTCCCGTCTCTCTGTCT